>NC_071978.1:28337093-28410764 GCF_026283585.1 Hylaeus volcanicus | reverse complement strand
GCAGCGGTACATGACAGTTCGTGTGAAAGATCGAAACCATTAAAAACTCTTTCACACGAACTTATTTTTCGTTGAGACTCCTACATATGGGGGCTCGTCCGGGATGGGGGGTTACAGCGGCAGAGGACCGGCCAGTGACGATGAACAACAATGCCACGCGAAGGACGGTGGAGCGGGCAACAATGAGGCGTTGAGAGAGAACACCGTTCCAGAAAGAGAGAGGGGAGTACGCTCGCGAAAGAGAGCGCACTGCTGTCGAGACGCAAAACCCGTGCGAGAAAGAGAGAGGGGAGTACACTCGCGAAAGAGGGCGCGGCGCGCACTGTTGTTGAGACGCGAAACCCGAGAAAACGGACATTCGGCCTAGTTAGGTAGCTTTCAGCTTGCGTAATTAAATTCAAATACAACGCAAAACAAATATGAACACTCTATTATACAATTTTGAACTTGATGTTACGGTTACACAAGGGTCGAATTTCAACGGGGAAGACCGTGTATAACGATGAGAAAAGTTGAGAGATAACAACCTTTCAGAATTTTTCGCCCTAGACGACCGCGAGGTTTTATTTTGCGTAAAATACACAAGGGAGTCTAAAAGACATGCTAACGAGAAGGGCTCCGAGGGTTCTATCGACAAATATTAGCGTAAATGTGCTCGTTAGACAAGCGACGGATCGATTAAACCAAAGATAGACGTTTGGAAAAAGGTAGAATAAGTTATTACGCGGTAAGGTAGGACGAGGAGACATCAGAATTGTATATGAGAGCTGAGACGTAAATATAGAATAAGTTATGCACGCGTGTCAAGCTTACTCTGCAGCCGCAGGGCAGAAATTATAATAAACTGCTACTCCTTCTTGCTTGAAAGGAAGCCCCGTTTTCACTGACACCGCTCCATCCTCCGAGATGACTGCATCTCGAGGAAACAAGTGCACCAGAAATGAACGATGTCTCAATAGAACAGACTGCCCCCTTGCTGTACGCCGTGGAACCCTCGATTTCCCCGCGATCCGTATCGTTGAAACGGGGCGATCGTTAAGTGGGTCAATTTGTTCCATCTAAAGCCTCCCGCCATCGATCGATTAGAATCTCTAGCGTGATTTACTGGCTTGAGTCCGCGAGGCGTGCAACCCCGTGAAGAGAAACTCCGCGTGAGCGTCGGACAGCTCCAACTTTTGTCACACTTATCGCGGAAGATGCAGAACTCTGAACGAAATTTATTGCGAAACTTTCAAACGATGGATAGCTGCCCTCTGGCCCCGAGTAAACAATAACTGGAAGGATCCTTGCGAATCCTTATTCAAAATAAAATAATGGTATCTATCTTTCAAAAAATAGCTCAACCAGCGAGGCCATTACATTTGCCCTCAAAGAAATCATCGTACGCGATTGCTTCGACGTTATCGCAGAGGAATACAGTTGCTTTCATAGCGATGGCGGAAGACCATACATCATCGTACTTGGGATTCCTCTTTGTTGTAGTTACGACTTCATAAATTAAAGTTGTGAAATGCAGAGTATTTTCTGGAACACCATGGTAGCTCGAAGTGCCCGCGATTTCTTTGATGTAAACTCGGCCGGATCTTTTTTAACGAGCACAAAACGTTTCAGCAGAATTAATGGCGGCGAAATACGGGACTTGGCTGAAAGGAAATAAGGTCCGTTTCAACGAGCGCTCGAGCAGCATAGGACTCGTGTTCGTTTCACCCTTCAATTGAATTACGTTATTCAAAAAAATGTTTTACCTAAAAATAAATTAATATAGCGAAATCGCGAATCGCGCAGATGAACGTATTCAAAGCCAATTAAATGGTTGGAATATTACACGATCCCACATGGTAAGATTTTATGAAAAATATATTATTTGAAAATTAATTGAAAATCATAAAACCCATGGAAAATCGAGGAAAGCAAAGACAAAGAACGACATAAATTCAATATTTAGCTACGACTGGAGTACAATCGTGATGGCGCTCGCCCGATAATCCATTTTACAGCATGCCCCAACGTAATCGAGCTGCGTCGAGAAACAGAGTAATTAAAGGAGATAATTAAGGTTAATTGACCACTTCCAATCGTATTAACCGTTTCTGCATACAAGTGATAATTAATCGAGGCCGAGCTAGCGTCTAGTTCTGTTGAATGTGAAAACCATTGGGTTCGTTATTAATGACACGAGCTTTATAAAAAATATATAGAATCGTATATTTATTCTTAACGATCGTGCTACGCTGAGAGAAAGTCGGTTTTTCCAGCACGCATGAAATTCATGCAACGTACGAAATATGTTTCACGTTTTCTAAAGATGGCTGTCATGCGCCGCGCGAAAGAGTCGGAAGAAAGCATCGCTGGGTGTACTTTGAGAGGGATAAACCTGGGAACGTTACCACTCGAGTGATACGTAGGCCTTAATTACTTCGCACGAGGGCGATAATTAACGTGTCTGCCCCCGTTCTTGTCAATCGAGCGTTTCAAGCCTCGATTCAACTCCCCAATTCCCTTGGCCATCCTTGGAGACACCCTTGGCCACCGACAGCCATACGTAACTAATTCTTACACTTAAATTTTTCGAATTCCTCTGCAACATATTACGTCCCAAGAGAAGAATTCGCAAAAGTCAACGCTGCGGGAAATCTCCATAGAATTTTATCAACTAGAAAACGTGTAAAACGTTAAACCAACCGAGGAAAATGGTGTGTACACCAATTTCCATATATTTTTGAACGCTGACGGAATAGGAAGAACGTGACCGGCCTGACAAGTGTTCCTTGAGATGGTTCAAAGCCAAATCTATTTCTGCTTGCTAATCGCGGCTAGTGTTCGCGACGATCGCTGCCAAAACGTGGAATTTTCCGAGACGTATGCGAAATAAAAGTTGCAAGCGCGAGTTCGCGTGCAAGGGATAATTATTTCACGGTTACGAATGATTTCGTAATGACTTTCGCGCGCGGGATGCACCGAGGCTGGTCGAGGAGCGTTTTGCAATTTACATCCATCGGCGGGGTTTCGTTGCGGCGAATATTTATTGCGTTACGCTTATTAGGACGAAACGCATAAATGTCAGACGCCGCGGCTGCTATTTTCACCGTTCGTATATACGTCGATGTTTCTAAATACCAGAATCCTGGTGAAAGCGTGATCGTAAATGCCAATCCCTTTTACTTTTTCCACGCAGCAATAATATCTCGACGGGATGACTTCATCCTTGGATGAAGTTGTCCGTTTAGAGACAAGCAGGAGCGTGCAACTAGAAATTATGGCTCGATTACCTGATTTTTGGACCAACATTTTCCGCGTTCGGTCGAATGCGCGATCGACTATTAAACCTTCGACCGTGCCACATAAAGATGTCGAAGTTTCGCTAAATCGTGACTCACCTGTAACAAGGAAAAAAAAATGATTTAGTTTACACGTTGGATGAGTTCGTGTGCTGAAACTTAGAGAATCTACAATGTTTATGAACTTCCTTATGAGCTGTTACTTTCTAAAGTTTATAATATATTTTCCTTCCGCCTCTGAATGTATAAAATTTAAGCGAAACTGTGCTGTGGTATTTTATTTGATTATCTTTTTTGTGGAATGGAGGTTTCTTTTATCACATTTGGAGAGACAGAAAAAAACTCTGAGCCTTCTTTATACCGGATTGATTGGATGAAGCAACCGACTACTTTCATGGCGCGTTCAATGAAACAATTGCGGAGTCACGTAATGAGGACTCAATTACTAATGAACCATCTGTGCAAGTAGACGGACAAAAAAGAAACGAGGTCTATCAGCCCACTCAATGAACACATTTAGCAAATAACTTATTACTAATAAGCATCGTCTACGTTACAATCTTCTATTCGTTCTATTTATTTATTAAACAAAATCTTGACCAGATCCATTTTTTGATACCGATTAACCAGAACTTTCCCTCGGATCTACGACGTCTAGAATTTTCTCAAGCGAAGTTAGATCGAATCTAAGCTCGCCTGTCACGAACGGGCTGCAGAGAGTTTAACTCGGCAGATGTTGTCCCAAGATCGCGAGCAAGATTTGCGTCGAACAAACAACAGTCCTACGCCCCGTTTCATTTCGGAGTTTGCGAATCATAACGGAGGCAGCGAGTCGTGACGCGAGAGGAGGTGCACATCGGATTCTGTGTTTGTTGATAATACGGTGGCAAATCGACCGACTGCATCCTCCCACGGGGAAATTTAATTGAATCGTTCGTGGACGCGTGTCAATCGCAAACTGGTTGGAAAAACCGCTACGTTTAAAATGTCGGAGCCGCCCCAACGTTCCCTGCAATTAGCCTCGTCGTGACGGGGAAGGCGTATCAAATCATTACGTGTCCCTTCTCTATGTTTTACCCTTCCTCCAGGGAATACATCACGGTTGGCTAATGAGCCCTTTATATTTACGTTAATATACACTTTAATTGCGCTCATGTCACTCAACCCTTTGCCCTCGAGAAGTGACTCTCAGTTAAAATTAATTTATTGCCTCAAAGTGCATACTAGATCCTACGAAGTCTTTCCCTCTATTTATCGTACTGATTTTTATTTTAAAATCCAAAATAAATTAATTTTCAGGATCCTTTAAACGAGCGCCTGATGGAGGCTATCTCTTTCCTGGAACTAGATCAAAGGTTCCGAACCGAGATGATAACACATCCGATAAGGAACGGCGCCGCTATCGCAGACTTTCCGACGCCGCCGCCTGCGAATGGAGCGATAGTCGATACGGCAGGGTTTCTGGTGTACCGGCAGTCGAGAAAAGTTTCCTCGCGAGGTTCTGGAGTCGCTAGTTCGGCGACGATCCTCCACAATCGAATCGACGAAAGCGCTACGGATATCCAGCGGTAAGAACGCGAACTTTCAGACGCATTTGAACACCGTGGCGCGCAGTCACGCCTCTCTACGAAAGACAGTTTTAGACGTGGCCGTGTTGTTGTTGGGAGGGGTGGGGGGGGAGGAATATCGAGAGAGTCGATTTACCCGTGGATAAAATTAGAACCCCCACATGCCCCGCGAGATTTGCGTTCCCCTCGTTTATCCTATTTCTGCCGGTCTCTGATCCGGAGGAGCCACTACTCGACGTGGTTTTGTTTACCTCTCAACAACCAACAGAGGCATTTGTGTCTTCCAACGTGGAGATCATTCCTGAGCCCGAACCGCCACTGGTGGGATCATCAGGACTTGCAAAACACTATTTTGACTCCAAAGCCAAATCAATGATTTGAATTTGATATAATGAACAAGCGAATCTTAGAAGACTGCTCAAAATTTCGAGTCGAAGAGAAATTTAAAAATGCATTCGTGGGAACGTCAATATCTGAGGATCCCTTGAATTTTGAACGAAGCTAGGGAGAGAGAACGAAGAGAGAATGGAATTCCTAACACAGCGCGACGCTCCATTTACCGTTCTATGATTAACTCTGTGTTAACTCTGGTATTACGCCCGCAAAGTGACCCGATTGTAGATTTAGTAGTCGACGTCCATCTAGCAAGCCAACGGAGGCAAACGAACCAAAGGCGTTCGACTCGTGGCGCTAACATAATTCGGTAGCGATATACGAACACGTGTGATGTATAACGCTATTTGAACCTGCCAAATATAATCGCGTACCTAGATAAATGTGGACAATGAATCGTGCACTGCTTGGCGCCAAGAACCTGCGTGCAATCGTCCGATACGATACGACACACCAAAGCAAACAAGACACCCATGGCGCCCATGGCATCGCGTATGTTTACAAGGGAGGATCAACTAAATATTAGTACAACGATAGGCATAGTCTTTAGAAACTGCGGTACACTGGTATCCATCCAAGTATCTGGCTCGTGTTTATTGGAACGTATAAAACGATAGTGTAACATATTATATTCGTAAAATTACTACAATATTTGCATCGAAATTTACCTTACCGCTTACCGAAAAATAGGAATTACGCTTCCACTGTCGATGGAGCGTGCAGCTCGTCGCTCAAAGACGTTTGAGAAACCTTTCTGATCCGACAGCCTCGTAACGAGCCTAACCGACAACTGCTCGAGGCTGTTACCCAACCGACGACATCGTTGACCCGCGTTAATAGAACGAATCCTAATGTCTCCGCGATTTAGGGAGCCAATTAGCAACGTCCCGACGACGGACGCACAATGGATGCAAATGCGCGCCACGGGCGAGAAAAAGGCAGCGGCGAACGGAGAAAGGGAACGAAATACGAGTGCAACCGCGGTAATTAACGGTTATAAAGGCCGGCTCTCAATAAACAGGCACGAGTCAGCGACCAACGACACGATCTCGGCTAGGCACGAACTGACCTTTTTCTTGCTTCACTTTCGAAAATATTAACCGAGACGAGGACAGTCGTGGCGCATTGTCACGCTGCCTGCGTCCCGATTCTTGTCTGGTGAAGATTTATTTGATTACGCGAGCTAACATATTTCCAGGTCCTTACCTCGATCCTGGAAATCTAGTAGTCATGGAATATTTCTCTTCGGCATCGACACGCGGAAATCGAATGCAATCGCTCCGTTAATTAGGTACAAGGTAAAGAATTATACAAATCAACAGAAAAAGTAGGCATGGATTAATACTGAACATTATCACTCGTGCAACGACAGCGTCAGCTTCACAATCAAGGTAAAAATTGCAACGACATTGAGCGAGAAGATGCAAAGTTCAACCAGGTCGTTCGTTCTGATTATCCAGCTAACAGTTCCTTTCCCCCGAGATTATTTCCAGAAACGTGACTGCACGGTAATAACCCTCTCGTTCCTGGGGTTAGCTAATTAACCATAATCTCGTCGCGAGTTTGTGCCGCGGATTATGCAGGCCGGACAGCACGCTGAGAGAAACGCTCGGTTGTTTCCCGATTCCTCCATTTGCATAGTTTAATTACGGAACTCGCCCCCCGGGCGTCCGTCGTTTACGAACAACGTCGAAACGTAACTTTTCTTGGGAAATTTTCCAACTTTCCCTCGGTAGTGTACCGTTCGTTGGAAGACTTGTTACGAAAGCAAAAGGGTTGGAAAGTTCGAGCTCTTGGCTGACTTTTGCAGAATTTCGGTCCTTGGGTCGTTCAAGGCTGCTTCCTACCTTAAATTTCATTGGATTTTGATTGCATCGATCGATGATTTACAAGAGATTGCTTCTTAATCGCGAAAACAATGGGGTAAAAGAAACGCGGCGAGCGGGACGGTCAAATGTTGCGTCATACGGAGCTGGCTCGAGGGACAGATTACGACAGATTGCGCGAGAGGAAGGAAGCGATCAAAAAGCTAGGGTGGCAACCTTACTCGTTAGCTTTCTAATTACAAACCGGTCGTGACTTCTCCGTTAACCGAGCAATTACGCGTACGATAGGACCTTTCATCTGCCTGAGTAACGCTGTCTCAAAGATTTATCATGGGAACACGCGAAACTGGATGCGTGAGTCTTCGATCTCGTTTCCACGCTTCGCGAAATCGTGACAGCGATCTAAAGGCTACGTCCAGTTTCGAATACGGGAGGCTACACGTACGTGCATTGACTGGTCATTTCAAGTTCACGTATCCAGTTTGATATGACTCAGCTTGGTTCCATGTGTCGTATCAGTGACAGGAAATGTTCTAACGGGAGGTTTCATCCATTCGCACAGGTTGTAAGAACCCGTGGAACTTGGTTTCACGGTGAAACATTTTTGTTTCACAGATGAATCGAAGACGAATTCAATGTTTATACGAGATAGGCGCCTGTAACCTTGATTGGCAGTAGTTCGAAACACAGGTGAACAATCGATATCCTGCGCGTTTAAGTGGCCCGACTATAAGAATAAATTTACAATCAATGGCGACCCCGGTAAAAGACATATCGAGGACTTTCCTGGAGAACAAGGGCCCTGCGAGGGGTCAGCCTACCGACGACCTCGATCTTTCCTACGTTATCGCTATGCAATTGTTATTACGTGTCCATGAACGAGCACGAGGCATCGCGGCCGACACCGAGGCGCTCGTGAACACGCCCGATCGATTTACCAGGCATTGCTTCGTGCTAGATAACGTCTCGTGAACTTATGCAGTGCGGCATGCTCCATTTTCAACGAGTCACTTCGAAACGATCCTTTTTCACGGGAGTAACGTGTCGAATCGAAGGTCCCCGCAGAAAATACTTTTACGAAGCTTGCTGCATATCGTCGCTCGACCACTCACAGCGAGAGACTGTGAACTTGAGGAACGGAGAAGTATACGAAACCTCGTTTTAGATTAATGCTTATTGTGGAAGGAAACAGAGCCAGTAACCAGTTCTTACAAACGACAAAAATAACAGCTCGTGAGAAAGAAAAACCAATGGAGATCCGGGATACCGGGTACACTTACGTTTGACACACAAATAACCACGTTTTCCGTGCTGTTTTCAGTCAACAGAATCGTGCAAACACACCCAGGAGCGAGATTAGAACGAGACTTTCTACAAACACTCGGGGGAGGGCTTAGGGGAACGCCGCCTTCAGGGCTGGAAAAGAATGCCGGTGTTTGGGAATTTTTTTCAACGACAAGGGATATCTAATATAAATATTTCAAATGTGTATTCAAAGTACAAACTCTGCACAATGTTTCTGCAAACTTTCAGAGAAAAAAAATGAAACCATTACACGAGCTGTACGGTTGGTATTAAAGTCGGTTTTATAAACAAGCAGAGCTCGCATAGCGTGTCGCAGTTTTTGAAAGATTGCCTATCTTGTTAAACGCTAAAACCAATCGAGCGTATAATCTTCTACCTACTTGGAACATTCTATTTTCAATTTATTACGTTGTACGAGCACCAACGTAAAAACCAAAGCCAAAGGATATATAAATACAATAGGAATAAAAAGAAGTAGGGGTATAGTCTAGTTCGCTGTTCAATAATGCACGTTCAATCTTGGATAACGCGCGACAAATTCGATTATATTTGTCGTCTGTTACTCGAACAGAATTTCGTCTGTCTCTGGGCAGAACTGGCTCGACGTGCATGCGTCGACGGCGACGCGATCCTCGAAGAAGTAATGTAAGCAGCTTAATCCCAGAATAGGCTGAAACACGCTAAACTTATCCAATAGTGACCCTATTGAAGCGTGGAATCGTATGAATGTAGAAATCTATTAGATACGCAACGCCACGCGTACAATGAAACAGCGCATTGTGGGCGGACACGCGGGGATATATGCATGAAAACCTTGTAAAGTCTGTTCTCAAAGAGCCGTGGCCGGGACACGTGGGCAACTGGATATCTGCTACGTGATAAAGATTTCACCATAGATCGCGGCAGGCGCGACGGGGAACGGTAGCCGCGGCGAGTCACCATTCGTGAATGAAATCCTCGAGGAACTCTTTTTCTGAGCAGACCAGGGCTCATTCCAGTCGAGCGAGCAGATCGTTGGGATATGGAAATCGACGTTTACGAACCTCGAGGTTCTAATATAAATTTGACTTCGAAGTTAAACGATTCCAAGATCCCCGAGAACTCGTACGAATACTTTCGCGTAGTCAGCGAATGCATCACGACTTGGAACGCCTAAAATAATCATGACAACGCGGTGACAAAATTCAGACTACGCGTTTGCCAGTCGAGAAACACATTCGCAAAAGGTCGCACTTGCGCTTTATAAACTTCTGGTTTATTATGGTAAAGAGCAACTCGCTCGATCGACTCACCTCCGAAAAAAGGTCTGCTTGTGAATTAGTGATTGAGTGAATTGTGTGGAAAGTCTGTTAAAGGTCTAGTAAAACGGGGAAACCATAAGACTGTTGGGCACAGGGGGGCAACAGCTAATACACCCGCTCGCGTAAATGGAAAACGACTGCTTTGGGTAGATGTCCTTTCTAAACGTAAACTTTTGTGTTTCCTTTGAAGATGACAAGAATGAAACGCATTGATCGGGTGAGTTGTACTCGCTATGACATTCGAACTTTCGGACATGTATATTCAAACTTTCCCCTCTCACGTTGCTTAAATGACTATTGTTTTCCGATTCAGTAAAATGTAACGATGCATCTTATTAATGAGTAAGTAAAATGGAGGCATAAAAGAGCCACGATTACAATTTGACAGTATTCAAAATTTGTCACAGAATTTACTCCGTTTTTAAAACGGCATAAGTCTTGGTTGCAGTTAGTGTATCGACTTTCGTAAGCCATAGAAGGAAAGCACTGTCATTAACAATAAAAATTGTTCGATATCGGAACGTATCGAAAACAGTACCAGTGATCATGAAAGGGTTAAAAATAACCGAGCACCGCGGCTACCGTGAAGAAAGGCGTCTTCAGACGACGGACGTGACGTCACTCCCGTGCCAAATACTTGCGTCGGCTCAGTAACGGAAGTCGTTATTTTTACCGTGCGTTTTTTCCGCCGCCCGGACCTTAGTCGCGAGGATTCACACTGGCACGACGACGTTACCACGAGGACACCAGCGCGAATCAATGAGTCGCGTTCCTTCACGTGCCTTCGAGAACAGTCTCGTTTATGTAGCGACCTATGTAGTCGTTCCTAGATGTATTGCTTTTTGCGGAATGTACGTGATTAAAATTGGAACAAAGAGTCGCGGAGAAGACGCCCGAGGGCTGCGCTCGGGTGGGCGCAGTGCAGAAATTTCAGAGATGAACCAAGTTCTACTCGACAATGGAACGAATATCATGAGCAAACATGTTTAATTTTATTCGTTATCTAGCAATGAATGAAATTTCGTCTATTCCTGAAAATTTCTAGTGTCGGTTTCATCGTCATCTCGCAGGTGATAATTAAGTCGCGTTGCTGCAAGGTAGCAGAAATACATTTTCAGGAACACGAGTCATCGAAACCGCAAACTCGAGTATGCATTCGAACGTCTCGAGGCTCGTCGACTCCAAGGTACGTCTTCATCCAATTACGTCTGATGCAACCGGCCACGTCCGATGTAATTGACCACGGGAGGATACCCAGAAAGAAGTATGTCAATTAAACGTCTCGATGACACGCGTCACATTGTTGTGAACGTCCTGGCGTTCCTTTCGCATTTGGTCGCCAGTCATCGTTGACGGCTGGCGAGAATCATCGGGTGACAAATTGATCGATACACTTTGCCTGGTTAGTTCCCGATGAATCGTCGAGGAGAAACGTGTCACGTCGACGAATATTCATGAAGATCATAGTCGACGATTTACGATCGAGAAGGCGCTGGGCGACAATGCTCGACTGTTCCTGCGTCAGTCATCGAACGCTGACTAAGAGAGTGACTGTGCACCAGAGTGCAGGCATTCCCGGTTCGATGCATGTATGACAGTTGTTATTCTTTTCGATCCCCTAGACAGAGCCACCGAAAGTGCCCCAGATGTTTCGCGGATTTAAAACGGGACCCATGCTTTACGACGTCCGGTGCACAGACGATTTCATCCTAACGCACTCGACGGAGGTGAGCTTAGAGCTTCGAGGTGGATACAATTTTGGAGCAGAATGAAATTCTTTGGTCTCGATGGTTCCATCGAATAGAATTGGAGTTTTATAAAACCAGGTGAAGAATGGCCAATTGACATTTGCAAGATAAAGAATAACAATAATTTTGGAATCGCAAAGACAGCGATTCCCTTCTGGATAACAAACTTTGCATAAAAAAGGACAATTGTCCCGGTAAATCGCTGAAAATATTCCGGGAAATTTGCATTTCTATAGATTTACCGAAAGGAATGAAAGAAAATTCAGAATTCCGAATAATCCCGTTGCGCCTTCAGAGCGGCCTCGAAGCGACTGTTGTACCAGGCGAATCCATGAATGACAAACAGCGACGATTATCATTTGTGCGGTGGCGAACTATTTTGGTGTCGCGGGTGTCCACGTGAGTCGACACCAAGCAACATTAACGAGAAGAGCAAAGTTCGTCGACGACACGAAAAAGAAAAGGAAACCTCCGATGACACTTCGTCCCGTTGCGTCACAAGTGGAATTAAATCGAATAAGCAATTAGGACGAGCGATGCGATTAACTAAACGTTTTCTGGCGTAGCGTGTGGGGCTTCGTCCGCCGCAAGATCGAACCAAGTCGCATTAAGTTTTTAGCTCACAAACAACCTGTTCTTCCGAACGTCTCCCTCGTCGGGGCATGTTCCTCTACAGCCGATCGATAGAACGCCGCTAATTCCGACTTGGTGTGCTCTAACGGGACAACGTTTTCAAAGTTCCATCGACTTATGGTCTTATCGACTGTATCTAAGCTCCTGGAGCAGCTGGTCGGCGAGACTGTACAGTCATCGATCTTATCCTACGTTCGCGACTTTGACTAAATAGAGGAACAGTCGCGACAAGTGTAGCAGCGTGACAGCCGAAGCACGATGAGCCCCTTGGAAACAGAGTTGGGCAGAGACTATTTTTTTATCAACCGCGAACCGAATATTTTTACCAAATATTTTACCAGCCTCCACAGAATCCTTAAAGTAGCTCCTTCTAGAAAGACGTCGGACTAATATATCGAATACAAACCGAGGATGGCTATATATTTAGAAACTCTATTCGAACAATCGTAAGCCTCATTATTCACGAATCGTCGATCGGTTGTCACAGTCGTAGATACGATTTGCCCAACGTTGGCTCGAAAGGCGTTAAAGCTGGCAAACGGAAACGTTCGGAAAGCGACGTGCAAAATAGAACGATCGACCCGAGATACTCTCTAGGTCGGCGTCTTACGTGGCAACTGGACGATTAAAAAACGAAAGCACCGAGAATATACACAGCGTGCGATCGTTGGGACGATCCTGGTCAAGTTCAGTCACGATCGCGACGTCGAGAAGAAAGTGGCCGCACAGCGTAGAGAAGCCGGAAAGCGCTGGTGAAAAAGCCCCTCGGACAATGCGGCTTGCCGAGTTGATAGAAGCGTCCGAGAAAGCGTGGACGTGCAAAAAGGAAGAGCGTTTTACCTCGAACGATGGTGGTGACAGGCCAATCGGAAGCATCGAGCCTCTTACAACACCACATATCGCGATGAACGTCGTGAAAAGGAAAAAACGAGAGCTGAATTTTCGAGAAACGAGGCGTGGAGGCGACCGTGTCGCGGCTTGTGCGTGGAAGCACACACGATCGGTCCGACGTTTCGCTCGCAAGGGGGAGCGCAGTGAACTTGGCGTCGCGACGAACCACGGCGCCGGCAAATGGCGTCTGTGGTCGATAAACACATCGGTGGGGTGGTTGTCTACGTTTACACGGATCCGACTCGTTTTTTCATTTATTTTTTCTCAGCTTTCCCATGATACGAACATTGGAAAACCGAACAGAAACGTGTAAATTAATATGTCCACGATTGTTCAAACAGTGGAACATTCGGCTGAAGTCTTCTTCTTAATCTAGAGAGAGTTCTTATGGGAACAGGAAGAATGGTGTTGACCAAGGGTGGCTCGACTCCGAAACGAAAACGAGGACCTTGAGGCCCATACCTGGTACTCTTTATCCTCGGTTACGTTCCTCAACGTCACGCCTGTCGCCATCTTTGTGACGTCAACAAGATCATGCTCAGTCGTAGGGGATCGATTCTCTTCCATACCTTCGGGAAGCTTCCTATTGTTTCCACTCGTTTCGCGGCTACTTAACGCGTTTAATTCGATGGCGATTTGTATTTAGTGTGTTCTTCGAACTTCTATCCAAACCCTGACTCCAAAAAGAAGGCTTACAAATCATTTATTTAATCCAGTTTCTCGCTGGGAGATACAAAATACCGATTATTTTAGTCTCACCCACTCAAGGAATCGGCAGCAGACACACCGATGAGTCGTCAGTCTTAACGCGTTAATGTACCTATCACGACTCACGATAACGCGAACGCTTGGAAAGTTCAACTCCGTTCGAGGTCGCTCTATCGCAATTTCACGGCTTTCTATCCCATGCCCGAGAAATTCTAGGTACGCGCGTAAATCCCCGAGGAAGGTAGAATCGTGCGAGCTTAGTCGACGTTAACCTCGGCGCGGACCTTGCTTTCAAAGCTAATCTGCGCGCACGCAGGAGTCCTCGCAAGTACGCCCGGAGACCTCTTTGCGCGGTGCTACCGCAATCGATCGATCGATTTATGGATCCGACCTCGCGGTGTCGAGATGGATCCTCCTTCGCGAATCGACGACTACGGTGAATACGTCGAGTAATTTGTGCGAGGTCACACTCTCATCCCACGAGGTTCTTAGTTTGTTAGCGAGTACTTTGATAAAGAGCACAGGAAAACGACAATATTTTAATGAACAAGTGTTAAACCGAATTCCTTCCGTTTCGATGATCACTCGGACTTGTTTTAAATAACGTGGCGTTACGCAGACGATACCAACGGAAGAAATAAACGTTGAGCAAAAAGGTAGGACGAGTAGGACTAGATCCCGGCCGAGGAGAGACGTGCCATAAGGACAGCGAGATGTGAAACGCCATAAAAGCACGTGGACGCGATACCGACTGCTCCGGACAGGAATAAGACGAGGTGAACGCACCCGCGTCCTTTCAAAGTCCTTTTATATATCCGATCTACTCTCTTCTACCGTGTACCATTACTCTCCATTCCCTCGGTTATCGATTACTCGGGTTACGAAGGCGACGCGTATTATTTTTACTGTATTCGTGCCTCGTAACCTGTGCCTCGAGCCCGATCGTCGGCATAAAATGCAATCTGTTCTGTACCTTGCTTAAAACGAACAAGTTCTCAAGCTTCGTTACCATTACGAAAATCTAATCAACTGGTACCCAACAAAAGCGGAGTAATATTACGACAGGTATCACAAACGAATCAGCTACCGCGATTTCTTCTCGAATTACAAAATAGACGAAGAGTGGAATCCAGATTATTATATTATCGTTCCGACTTCTCGTCGTGGTAAAATTGATCGATAATTGGGACGTTTGGGACAAACTTTATCCAGATAATTTCGAGCTGCTCGAGCGTTCCGAGTATTTGGACAGCTTCGCGGTAAGCGTATGGGAGCTGCTGGATGCAGACCCGGTCGTCGGATCGCGGCACGGCTGGATTAAACGAGCAAATTACGGGTTTGCAGTGGACCGGGGGCCTCGCACGAAGAAAATAAAGAAAGCAGAAGCCTCGGTATCCCGGTGGATTCCACGGGTACGCGGACGTGGTCCAAGGTCCGGCTAATTTATTGCGCCCGCTGGACCTGGACGTAATTATCCCCATGCCAAAATCCTCGAACGCGTGTTCCCTTCTGCTTCGAGCCGCGTCGATATCTTCGAGAAGCGATTCGCGAACCTTCGATACTCATCAATCCCATAAATACGACAGGATGTTCGGGTTGCTTCTCGCTTAGGATCAATCTGATGTAGCTCGAAGGACAGGTTTCAGCAGATTTTAAAACCGTTCAAATCCGATCGTGTTTGGTATAATTTTCACCTTAAAGGTGTCTTGTAATGGTAGAATAAGAAACATATAAATGTTACTTCCTTCGATGCTAACGAGACCGCGAATACTATGTTAATATACGCAGAGAACGTTTGCACTGCATAGACTTTCTAGATCTTTTATGCAAAAAAAAAAAAAAGAAAATTAATTTACTTGAGCAGTCGTGGTTTAGGCGGTCGATAAGATAATCGAGAAACGGATCGCGTACTTGCTCCAAGGGATGTGCTGCTCCGCGGAGACTGCTAGTACAGGAATTCTAAGAATACTTCAACCAGGTCGATGGAAAAAGCTGATGGAAGACGACTAATTGAGTTAAGAGGCCTGGCGCGTCAATTGCGGAGCTCGTGTTTCCATTTTCATGGTGGCTCGGAAAAAGGGGCCAGCGAAGAAGACAGAAATTCCGCGAGGTCGTGGAAGTCGTGAGAAGCTTGACGATAGCGGCATCGGAGTCGGGCAAAATTCTCGCGAAGATAATAGATACGGAATTGTTGAACTCTTGTTTGGTTGAAAGTACAATCTGAATTAGACACGGAGACTTTTTCATGTATACGGAGTCTCTATTCGTCATCTATTCGGATAAAATTCTACCTATCTTCGAGTAGACAGAATAAACAAAAATGAAAGCCCTTATCAATGACGCAGCTAATCGCAAAGATGCCTCGTGACTCCGATAAGAGAACCATTCGGTTCCTGACGTAATCTTATCCACGCTGCAGGTTCGCCGTTACGAAAGCCAGCTATCTAACAAAATTCCGGGAGGATCGTTCACCGGTGGCTAAATATACCGAGCGTTGCATAGTTCCGTCGTGGAATTCTGTCGTTCCTCGCGCGAGATCTACAACAAAGTCCAGTCGCGTACGTCCGTGTCCCTGTTTCTGCGGTATCTCGTTTGCAAAACGGTCGACAAGCGCGAAAACACGCGGAACTCGCGGATGAAGAACGCGACACGCGCTATGTAATATATTTAAACGCGCACGCGCTGTGCAATATATTCGTACGCCGCGGGGCTGGTAATATCTTGCCGTAAAACTCTTCGAGTACGTACTTCGGACCGTCGTAATTCTATTTGAGCCGTCACCCATAGAGGTGGCACAAGGATCAGGTAAAATGTAATTGGAGGACAGGTGTCCACCATTGATCGATATTCTTGAAAACGACTTCGGTCGTCGACACATGCCCATCGGTTACATTATAATAACGATTCAAAAAAAAAAAAAAAATACGAGGGAACAAATTGACGAAATAAAACATTCGACGCTATTCATGAGAGCCTTGATGGACAATGTGAGCCGCGTGTCGATCGTGGGTCAAATCGACAAAGAACGCGGGGCTTCGCTGTAGAAGTCGTTCGACGAGGTTGTTATCGTTCGTAAATCGTCATTACTGTTACAACGCGTTACAAGCTGACTACCAACCAACCGCTGCGTTTTTCCGATCCCGGGGCTCGGTGTCGCGATAAAGCCTTGCTTGGATCACGGTCGTTTACCAACATGATTTATTCTATGCCTCGGGATCTCGTCTTATTTCGCGGCGATAGGGATCCAATTCGAGCCCTTCGCGGGTGCTGAACGATCGGGATGATCGATCAATAAACAACGCCGTCGAAAACACTGTTATTAGCTCGAATAAATTCCCGATTTTCGTTCGATTTCGGTCACGTTGTTCTCTCAAATGCACGCGCGATTTGCATACCGTTTTAAGAGCGAGCCTGTCGTAAAGAATGTTATCACGTGGAGGAAAAAACGCGGGATAACGACTTCAACCTATTTTTCTTAAAAATCAGCGCTGATCTAGGAAATGTCACGGAAGAGGCAAAAACTGGGATGATGTAATGTTTACAGACACGGATGTTTGGAATTGAGAAGTCAGTCATGGATTAAACAGGTACGTTACACCGGTGTCAGAGTGCAGAGAGGAATAAAAGGTAAGCGTAAACTTGGGAGGATAAAAAGATTAATTTGATCGCGGATCGCCCGCTGGGGTAATCTAAGACGCAGGCCGCTTCTAAGACAGGCTCATTATATTATTAACGTTAGAGGACGATTACTTCGAAGAGTCGGGTTGAAGAAACAGCTAAGTTTCTTGCGTGTGCACCTTGAAAGCGCCAAGCCGCGTTTCAGGGTAACACGCTCCGCAACGGAATTACACTCGCGACGCCGCCAGCCAGTCGAGGAACGAATGTCGAGGGAGACCCCGATGGAAAAGCAACACGACTCGCCGGCTGTTCGCTATTTTCGCTCTTGGGCTTTCCAGAACCTGACCCCGCGACTACATTCCTTTCGACAAGACGCTCCGTCGATGCCCAAAAGCTTGCAAAGCGTTCCTCAACGGTACGAAGACAGTGACTATCGCGACGTTACGTGATACCGGTCAAAAATGAATCGATGGAGATATCGTTAGTCAAGGCTGACTAAATCGTGCATCAGATTTCGTATGCTCCTAACAGATATCACTGTCTCGATTATACCGAAGCTACAGTATTAATGTATGTAATATATACGAATGTTTATGTATTACATGCAACATATACAAATGTACACGTATTACAAATGTAAAAATGTTGATAGTATATCATATATTCTCGAGATTTGCATCGTGTCGAATGCATATTAATACGTCGCGATTGGACAACGTCACCAAAGAAATTTCTGAATGTAATTCGGTAAACGAGAAGTCGAAGAATCCGAATAGAAACCATGTGGCCGACTATACTGGGTTCCATCGATAAAGCCACCTGGTACGTCAATAAAATAAACCGAGCTATTCCGAGCACGATGCTCTAGCAACAATGAAAGAGAAATGGAGCATAGGATGCTGATGAACGATGGAGCAGAGAGCTTAATTTCGTTGTGTGCCCATTCGATCGTTTCCTTCGATTTCGTCGTAGGAACTGGAAGCCTCGAGGTTCCTTTGACGCTACAAAAATTCAAATCCGAATGGATTATGACGAGCAAGTTCAGGGTGAAAGAAAACATCGACAGTCGACGAACTGAAGCGCCGAGGACTCCTTGGTAATTTTGATAACCGCAGTTATTCAAGAGTAATCGTCGTTTGCGCGACGACTGGTAAGATCGCATCTCGTCGTTGGAGAATTTAGCGAACGAACGCCTCCGTTAAGCAACCGATGAAAGGAACCCGCAGCCTCCAACAGACTGGAGTTTGTTACGATCGGAAACGTCCTCGATTCGCGGAATCTCGTTTATTCTAGCACGATTCTCCAACGTCTCGAGCCCAATGGCTGAAGTATCACGGCTTCGACCAGTTCATTATGAAACCAGAGCTATATTTAATCGTCACGCTACGTACGCTTGTAATTGCCAACCATTCGATTCATTTGCTAAGTCCATTAATCGACCCCTTTCGTTGGTCGAAATATCTTATATTTCGCGTTCGCAAACAATGGAATGAAAAACTGGAGCAGTGGAACATCGACGGACGCAACCTCGATACTCGCACGCGAACCTCGATCGTTGCATTGGGTTGATCGCTTAGGAAGAAATACAAGCAAAGAAATCCGTTTCTATACGTGAATTTTACTATCGAATCTTTCGCTATTTCACGAAGAATAAACTGTTGTTTGAAATCTATCTCTCAAGGAAGACCGAAGTTACCGAATAAAATTTAATTCGAATGTACAGTCTTGCTCCATATGACCAATCAATTACGGATGAAATTTATTTGATATACAGAGCAAACAAGTTTCCCCGTTTAATTGAATAGAAGGCATATTTAAGTCATCGCTGATACAGTGGGTAATGGTTATATAGTTTTATGATGGTCGTTATTACGAAGTTCGATGGTATCGCGCAAGTGGGTGTTTTCGTTGAATTGCTTACCCCGATAATTGCACAATCTCCATACTTGCGGGAATTCTCCTTTTGGGCGAAAATAATCGCCGCTCGATATCGTTCCGTCTGTACGACCTGCGAACGATTTTTCGCGGGACCGGTAACGGTAACGAACCGAGGTGAAAGTACAAAGACAAACAACGACGGCTAAATCGTTCGTAATCTCGAAGAATAGCTTTAACGTCCGACAGTGATCTAGTGGCCGACGCGTGCAACCGGTTTTGATCGCGGACGGGAAAACATTGTTCGGGGCGATAGAAAAAAAAAAAGAACATTGGCCGACGATAAATTCTATACGTGGCCCCCGGGGAACATGCATTCGCGCGACCCTCGTTCGAGCACGAATACGCGTGAACGGTCCAAGGGACAAAACTCGAAGAGGCCTCCGTGCTTTATGACAGTCTACTTCCTTAGAATAGAGCAGAAACCAAACTCTCGCGAGCAAACCGTTCCGAATGAACGGGAACACAACGTATTATTCGAGTCCTCCACTTTGGGAAACGTTGATCTAATCGTTGAAAGGTGACGGTTCGATCTATCCCCCACGAAAAAACACTACGCTTTCTCCGCCACTGATATATCGACGCATGGCCTAATGCCGCGTTTCATAATCCTTTAATGCTACCCGATAACGGCGATAATCATTTATTATTCGAGGAGATACGATTTGAAAAGGTCGCGTGCGAACCGGCCGCTTGTTGCCTGTCGAATCGCAAATTCCACGGGGTTTGATACCGATTCCCCGCTACTCGCGAATGCCAAACGGTCATTATTATTGGATTTTCTTTTCTCGGAACGTTTCAACGCTCCCTTATCGGCAACTGACATCTTCCGTGAACGTGTTAGAATCGTAGAAGCAGCAAATATACGCGTAACCGTATCTCTTCCGAGTAACGAACTATCAGGAATCTGTACGCTTCGATATTAAATACTCCAAGCTTGTATCGCGTTGATGTGAAACTTGAAAAAATGAATCGTCGACGACACCGTATTGGGATAGCGGAATTGAATCGCTGCAAACTGCCTTCGCCTCTAAATAACGCCGTGGTAGTCGCGCCAGTGCCCACAGAGGCTGGTTTATCCAAGCAAGTTTCTTGCCCGGAGCATGATTATCTTGAGCTACCTCCCGTAAAAGAATTCTTCTCGACTAAACGTGGCGTTGAAATTTTCTCAAGTTCACACGCGGATACTACCTGTATCCCGTTGAGTTATTGCACGACGGACCTTCCTCTTTGCGACACGCGATACGACATAATTCAATATTCATTTCCACGCTAACTCGCATCCCGTGGATCCAGCTGGGACACGAGTTCTACCGCGAATGAATCGCTCTTTGCTAGCTCCTCGCAAACAAGGATTCAAAGGTGATAATTCGGTTCGACGAGCGACATGAAATATTAGGGAAAAAAAGGAAAGGACGGGACCGAGATGTTTACCGCGGCGAGTAGAACAAGCGGAAGCTGACGTAACGTAAATTAACGCTGGTGGAAGATTAATGTTAGCCGATTCCGTTTTAATGGGAACGCCTTGGGCCGTTAAACAAATGAAACGTTTAACGCGCAAGTCCTTGAACGTTCGAGGAAACAATTCGCACTCGATGCAATTGTCTGGTTTCGCGACAATTTAAGTGTCTCGAGCCTGTAGTCGTCTGCTCTTGGTTCGTTTCGAAGCTGTATTAAAATCGTGGCGATGTAAGCTGACTCGCTTGGCGGTACGTAACGGAGAAGATTTAAGAGCATATTTTAGATTGAACAGGTAGAATTTTGATGTACTACTCGAACGTAACACGATCCTCCATTGAAGAATGCATTATCGATGACTACTGGGAACTCGAGACCTTTGTTACAAGTACTTCTCGAGCCACGTAAGGACAAGGCACCACCGTGACGGATACGTCAGGTGGTACACGAGGGACACCGATCGAGTGGCTCGGGAATCGTGACAAAGAGATCAGCATCGAGGAAGGAAAACCAAACGGTGCAGAATAAACTCAGTCTCGTACCGAGAACAGCTTAATCCCTCTGTTACGTTCAAATTAAAACGAAACGGAGCACGTGATAACGCAGCAATCATAGAACTAACATATCGCAATGATAAAAGTATCCAAACGATTTAAAATTACTTGCAAGACGAGCGAAGACGACGAATTCGAAGATCAAAATAAAACATAGCAGTTGTAGATCGTTGTCACGTTGACATAGGAGTCGAGAGATCGCGGCGTGTATATTCATGAAACGTAAAAGGAAATTGAACGAGTCCCTGCAGAGGGAAACAACATGGCGAAAACGTGGTTCGTCCATCCGGTCCGACGACCTAGACCGAGTGGCGAGACGACGGGTTACGAGAGGCCTTCACCTCGACCTTGAAGAGCACCGACCGTCCTAGCAAAGGCGAACCGGACGGACAGACGGAGAGCCTTTACCTGCTACGACTCTGTTCGACTCGCCACGTAAGTATAATGCACGATTTCCGCGGTTATGTAAGTCGGGGCATTTTATCGCGTACACGTCATCGTCGCGAACGGAGGTCCCATCATTGTCTTCTACTCCTGTTGTTCGCTGTGATTCTCCTGTGCGCCAGTTTTTGCGTAACTCTGACACTCCTGTTACGAGTTCTCGCGGAGCTAATTGTTACGGAATTATGCCACCTTCGGACAGGTTGCATCCGTGAATCTTTTGGGTCAGTACCATACGTCGAATGGAAATAAATTTTGTTTGGACGAATGAAGCGTGAAATAACCTCCTGAAGAATAATTTGTATACGCAGGGGGTCTTTTCTCAGATCGGTAAAGAACAATGTATTTCTTAAAGTTCATATCTCGACGAATCTTACACGCTACTCGTGTAGCGAACATTACAAAATGATCGTTCTCTCGCAAAATATACCCCGATGAAGATAGATCCTTAAGTCATTACACAACTCTGGGAGCGCGACTGGAGTCGTACTTTTTACGCGTTCGTAGCCCCATCATGGGCAACCGATGAGAGTTTCCAATTAACCGTAATACACCCGTGCTCCCTTTAAAAGCAATTGCCGGCAATTACACGGTAAGTTACAGGAATTAACCGACTACATGCCGATAAAGCAACGCTTCATCGTCCGTCATTGATTGAATTGTTACGACCAGGGAGAACCTTTTGTAATTTTGGCTCTAGGGCGGGTCGTTTCAAGTTCCTGTAATTATCAATTGCTCGGGACGCGACACGATGCAATAAAGGCGATGTAAAACATTCGATCGCGAGCACGAAATGCGCCCGGAGTCTAGTAATGGTCTTCAAGCACCCGTTCTTCCAGTGAAAGATGATTCTTCCGCAACGGTTAAAACGTTTTTCGACCGTCCGAATGTAGCACGAAACTGGCAATATGTGCATTCGAACCTAATGATAGCATCAAAGCAGAACCATGTGGAACTAATTACAGAAACGAGGCAGTAAATTATTCACCAATTGAAAAGTACCGCAAGATAGCAACAATTTCTAGTATTGAAAAAGCCACGGTTATCAAGGTTAGAAATTTCTTCGAAAATCTGCCAAGTATTCTCACCATTAGAATAAGGAATTACGTCGGTGGCCCGAGGCAGAAGCACTTGAGAAGAAGACTCGTGTTTTCAGTTTATATAGAAATGCGAAGTTGTACTGGTCAGAGACGTATAAATATTTGTTCCTGTTTATGCAATTGTAAAAATTTCATTATTTCCCTGCTTGGTCCTCGGGTTCCTCCGAATTCCCTGACGGGTAATTCTACTGTATTGGCTCCCGAGTCGCACTTGCCTGGCCGGATTCCATGTTCAGGGTCGCCGAGAGCGTTAACGCGTTTCAACAACTCCATTTGACTTCCCGACCTTCACCTTTCCGACGTTGACCAGTCACCGAAAACGGCAATCTCCGAGCACGACGCCTTTTCGCGGTGATATCGTTTATCTCGAGAGCCCAACCGAACCATGGATTCCGCGGTTTTGCTGGAGTCTCGACGCTAAACCGAGTCGAGAACTAACGATACACGCTTCTCCGATAAGTTATCAGGCGACCGTATGCTGCCCGAGACGAGAGATGGTATGTATTTCCAATCATCGCGGGCAGAGATAGCCGATGAGTCACGATCAGAAATCACGAAAGTTGGAGCGTAATAATCGTCGGTTACGAAAGTTCGCGGTAACGTCTGCAGCCTCGCGATAACGGAAACTGCGTTCCGACATGCAACGGTTGCTCGATTATGTCATCGATCGTTGTTCTTCGGCTGCATTCGAGACGAATCACCGATAAGGCGCGTGCTCTTACGATTTCCGCTACCAACAAGAGCGGATATCGAAATGGAGTCGGTAGCAGAGAATCTTTTTGTTTTGAGATTACGGAGAGATGACCCAGTTCAAGGGATAATATATTCGAGATCGCGGGGTTTCTCCTACTTCTTTAAGCGATCTACGACGTCGTCGATGCACAAAGCTTCGCGTAACGCCGAAGACCACCCGTAAACTGGACGGGCGAGTCGAAAGGGAACTGAACGCTGTTGAGTAATTAACGCTTGGATCGTTAGCCAATTACTGCTAGTAATTGAAATTACTTTGAATCACATAACAAGCTTTGTATATGTCTTATATATGTCTTATGTATGTCTTATATATGTCTCTCGGTGCGCAATAATTCGTGAGTTTTTCGATAGTAGTCCCAAACGACTCCAGAGTTATCTTAGGGTTAAACGAAGACAAGGACGGAGACGATCGTAATAAAAAGTCATAGGTCAGTGGTGCATCACGTAAATTAGCATATCGCTCATTGACGTCGGACTACATAGATTGAAGGATCCTGTCGACGGCGGAGGTAGTCACACCCAGCTGGCTAAAGTGACGTTAAGTAGGCCTTTGCATTTAACATCGTTGGCCTCCACGCGTCGCAGCGTTGGTCGGTTGGATAACTTGCTCGTTCCGGGCGTTCTACGAAGGTTTACGTCTGTCAGGTTTATGTAATCGGGTAATGGAACGTGGGCGAGGTCGTCCATCCTGCCTTTCCTCGCGTCTTTCAGCGAGCCAAGACCTCTGGAGTGCCCTATCGATGAATGTCTGTCTGATGGATTCGTTCCAACCGTCCCGTGGAAAATGCTTGCGATCAACAGTGATGATCGAGCGTTTAGATCAGGTCCTGGCAAACTATGGCCTGGTAGGGAACTACTATCCTATGGCTCGCGAGGTAAAAATGATGCTTAAGCAAATAATTCCTTCGATAACCATAGAGTATAATACTAATCTACTGTATGATACATTATGCATCGTCCTTCTCAATCAAAGTGTAGACACGAATAGATAACTCACATTATCGATATAGAAAAGAGCTGTTGACGTTAGATGAACTGAACTCCGAACCTACCATTTGAATATTCATGAACCAAACCATTACGATTATTACGACTATTAAGGAATTTAAAAGAGATTCTTTAACTTAACATTAGCCCGAGTATATATTAGAATTTAGATTCAAGACTGATGCTAAATCGTGAACAATATTTTGTCATGCATTACGTCTAATCCCTAGCGTCGCGGTCAGGACCTTTATAACGACGTTGGCAAGCCTCTTCGCGCGGAACTCACACAATCGCGTTCCAAATTGCAATTTAATTGCATTCGATCGTGCAACGTTCCTAAATAAGTAATGTCGCGAGGCACAATGGAGCGAAGGTGAACAACCTGGACGAACGGCTGCCGATCTCCCGGGGAAACGTTCTCAAAGGTTTCCTCGTTTGTCAGCGTTTGATCCGCGACGAGGATTGCGCAACAGTCCAACGAGGAGAAAGCCCCCGAGGCGATGTGCCACGTGGGTGGTTTCGCGAAGTCCTGATCGACGTCAGAAAATGGGTCGCCTCGTTGTTCAGAACGAGAGTTTTAACTGCGGCGCTTGCTGATTATCGGACAGGCCACTCGCGAATTCGTTGGAACTGGTTCTGCGATTTAGCATGCCTAAACAACATCGTCCGCTATCGACTGCTCGCATTCAACGAGACTTAAAGTGCTGCAAATTACGAGTCCTGTCTCCGATCTAACGCGTGACAACTGACTGATTATCGAACACGAGAAAAAAACTGGACCGGTAGCTTGCCACAGAGTTGGCACCCGCAGGAAAGAATGAAAGCAGTCGTATTCGTGATATACACGTATCATAGGTCAGCATCTGACTCATTAATAACGACATATACACGTTGCACTTCTGAAAATTATACCTTTGTAAACTGATAAAAAGACTGTTCGTTTAGAATTTGAACAAAAACAGAAATTTAATCGATTATGCATATGTTAACCGATGCAAATGTCCTAAAAAAAAACTTCATAGCACGAACGTGTCCGTCAACAAGGACACCGTCTAATAATCGTCACTAATTGGACGAAGAGTTATTGATATTATTTATCGAAGAGTTATTGATATTATAATCGATGCACGTTTAATCGGTGATCTTGAAATGCAACGTAGAAAGCGAATTACAGCAAACGCGTCGCCGGACTCGTTATCGTTTGCTTTCGAGGTATTAACTAGTTCTTGACCTGGCAAGAATTATTGCAACCTATCGTTAATGACACTGTACTCGCGAATGAGGCAGCAATGTCTGTGATAACGTGTTCGGTAAACTACACTTAAATACAAAATATTTTTCGCTATCAAAGTTCGCCGTAAACGACGGTATAACGATGCATTTCTACCTAGAAAAAACTTTGTAAAATTAAAGATACACGAGGAAACTGACGTTAGCAGAGTAACACCAAGACTATGAAACGAAATTACAGTCCAATGTTAGCCCAGGGAAAAAGCACGAAAGCCATTCTGGCGCGAGTTTGCCAAGCAATTAAAAGGAATCTAACGGGGTTCCTTATCGTTAGCTAGTGTGCGAGTCGGAAAATTATTCGGACACGCTCAAGGAAGCTCATCGTTTCCGTGGAAGCCTAATATCTCTTTGCCACGAAATCGAAAAATTCCATCGACGATCGAGCCTCACTTTTTGTTTCCATTTTTCCTCGAAGAACCGTTTTCTTCTCGTTCACGCGCTCGTGATCGCGCGAACGTCACGGTAAATCATGAACCGTCCCAAATGGAAATAATTAAACGCGTCTAACTCGCGGATGCTAATGAGCGGACGAAACGGCTTGCTGCGCGGGGTAATACCATTCCGTGGCCGTGCAACTTGCTTTAACAAGGTCGTTTTCCATGCGATTATTACGCATTCTTACGGTTTCGTGCGAAAGTCGCTGCGAAAATGAACGATTCCCGGGAAATAAAATCGAGTAAGCTATTTCGTATCCTGGTTCAATTGTTTGCAGCGTTTCTCAGGTTTCTATTCGATGATAAATAATTTGAGCAAAAATATCGAGGAAAACACGGTTCCAGTTTAGCTCAGTTTTGTTTTACAACGCAAACAGCTACAAAAGAACGCGAACGTTCCGTAAACGTATTACCAGATGAAAAGTGTACCACGGCTGGAGAAGTATGAGAAACGCTGGTCTAATAGTTCTAATTTGCGAGTAAATTACCATCGTAGCCATTGAATCGGATAAATTGATTGGGATACCGTTTTCCCTCGCGATTATTGGTAATTCGGTAATACTCGTTTCCCATAACTCACAATCACTCCCAGTCTACAGTCGATCGGTGGAGACCGAAACGCAATTTCGCCGTGTTTAGACGCCGACGATCGACATACGGCATTATAAACACACGATACGATTAATCCGGTCGAATATAATCGCGCGGAATTATTGGCCGAGATAACAGGTTTCGCAGTACCGTTTTCCATGGCACGGATTCTGTGATCGTCGATACGAACGCACACCTTCGGTTGACCCACCTATCGTGAGAAACTATCCCGAGACTCGAGCCTTCTCTTTCAATCCGTACGCACTGTCACACGTCTATTGATCCCGTCTGTATCCTACGACCTCGAGAAACCGCAGAGCGATGCTTGGAAATCGCGTTCGTTAACCCCTCGCGCTCTTATCGGTTATTAATCTGGCTATCCTGGTCAGCGCGGAATTAATTTCCGTGAAACGTCCCCGGAGGTGAGGAAACTTTTGATTAACGAATAACAGATGATAAATTACCAATTTTCCGTTACTCTATACTTGTATCCAGATGAGGATTTTGCCCAGAATTCTAAACGATGTTTGGTAACGTACTCCACGAATTGCTATCAACATAAAATGGTTGGAAATCAATTTACCGACCTGTTAGAATGTCTTATAAAAACTGAGCAACAAATCCAATGATGTATCGTTCATGTTCGGTGTAACACGGAACCCAATGAGGAAAACGAGTCGCATACGGGTCCAGTTCCGGTAACCAAGAAGAGACGCAGGCTAACGAAGGATTAGCACGTCCGGGGGCTGTTCTTATCGTTCGAATCATCGGTAGGTGGTTGCTAGAATCCTGCATGCATACGAGTCAAGATCACTTAGCTCGGATCGCCGCGATAATTACATTAGTTTTCTTCGCGCAGCATGGCTTCACGTATAAACAAACGTAAAAACAACCGGGCTGGGACGAAGGTTTAATTAGCAGTAACCAATACAAATAACCATAACTCGCTAAACTTACCGCCCGCAGAGGTGTCTGACTTAGGCTCAAAAACACACGCGTACTATCGTGAAATTGCTGCTTACCTGAAATTGATAAGAAACATGGAGTTATTACAGATACTAACAGTCAAAACAAAGCGTAACGAGGAAGTATAAAGATAAGGTAAGCGATGTAAAACTTCCGACTGAAACGACGCGGTTTCTACGGAAGTTCTTTAGCGACATGGTTCGCTTAAAAAAAAATTGTATGTCGAATGCATCGGATAATAAAAAGATCAACGTCATACACAAGCGAGCGAGAGCGGAAGATGATGGATTAACGAGAGCGATCATAAAATTACAAATTCCAATGCAGCGTAACGCAGATCTAAGGAAACCTGTTTCGTGTCATGGAAAGTGCGAAACTCAAAGTCCTCGTATTTACTTCTAAAATCACGAAACATATCTAATTATCCCACTTTGTTCGGTAAAACGAGTTTCACTAGGCTCGAAGTCCGCGTGCTTGAGCGACTCCACCGCGGAGCATCATCCCGGATGATCGCACCTGATAAGACCTAATCACACCTATCGCTAATCCTAGAAAGCCACGACCCGCCCAAAGGGGACGTGAGAAAACACAATTACGAATTAATAACGCCACGCCGAGGAACTTTCTATCGTGTTACGTATTATTGATAGGAGCCTAACCGATAACCCTAACCCAAAGGAACGGCGAAAACCGTTCAAATAACAAGCGTGACCGGTATCCCCGTGCGAAAATCTTTTCGAATCGAAATTCTACCGATGGTATCAACGCCATTTTTCGATGTAACACCATTGTATCGGAGTTGTACGTGCAAGTACGCGTTTCGCGCTTGGAAACCAGCGGAATGAACGCGTCCCACGTAAAATTTTTCAAACCGTAAAAAAACTTGCGAATTGTACGTAAGAAAAAAAAAATGTCGCACATTCGAGCGCGTTTCGTGTCGGTCGCGTTCGATGTCACGGATCACGCGAAGTCGACGTTCGTGCGCGAGATGACGCAACGTAAAAAAATACACAGGCAAATGAGCGGGCGTACGCGCAGCAAATTAGCCAGCTCCTAACGAGAGAGGCGCAGCAATTTGTTGCGCGTTCCACGCAAATAGCTGTGCGAATAGGTCAACCGCGTAACGCGATTCGACGACCCGCCACGCAACGGGATGCCGGGAGGTTGCGCTTCGGAAAAATGATTTATTATCAAAAACTCGTCGAAGGCCGGCCGTTCCCGCGCTCAGAATTTCCCTCGTTTGTTCCCTGCGTCTCGGCAAAGCGTTCACAAGAGAAACGCTGGTTGGGCAATTGTAATTAAATCGTGGATCAAACGCGCACCAATCGCGAGTCCCGCGAACCATTTGGACGGACGGTGTTCACGGATAAATAACGCGAATGGAATTTCGTTGCGTCGACTCGCGTTCCAACTGGTCTACCGGGTGTTGTCGAATGCTGGGACGAACCACTGACCACGTGTACTTAATTTGGAGTCTGTGGATAGGTAGCTTAACTGTACGAGTCTTTGGTACGAATATTTCGTGCGTAACAGTGGAATGAATTGACTTGCACAAGAGTTGCTTATCGGTATCAACGCCTGCAAGGTCTTGAACCCCTTTCGAACACCTTGTAGAACCGGAAATTTCATTTTGCCGGTGTCGTCTCTCCGAGAATAGCGAAATTCGCAGCACGAGAGTGCGGTAATAATTGCATAACGCACCCGGTAGCCTTTCTCGGTCGCTCCGACTCGTTCCAATGGTAAAAACTCGTTTAATACGGCTCGCACGATCCACGGATACACGTTTCTAATATTCAATTATACGCTGCCGTGGCTGGTGATTACGACTCGGAACGCGCGTACTGTACGCTCGCGAGCCACAAGGTATACCGGATAATAATCGACCTGCCAAGCATCACCTGCGTCGCGCCGCGCCGACAATCGTTTCTGCGTTTCGGCTTGTTGCCAGTTATGCAAATCCAATTAACGCCTGGATCGAGTGACGCGCGGCTCGGACCAATCGCCGGAGCCATGGAATAACCGATTAACGCGACCACTTGTAACCGTCAATCGAGCCGGAAACCAATGATCGAGAGCATCGATCACGATCGAAGCGGTCGTCTAACCGATCCCTGGTTGAATGGAAAAGACCGTGGCGCAATTATTCGGGGCTTGTTAATTGCCTCACCGCGACTCGGGGAGACAGAGAGCGATAGCGTGTCGTAACCGCGGCTACGGTGCAATTTCGAGGGAAAGACAACCGTTTAAATCGACCTTTCACCTGGCCGCCGCTAACTCGAGACACTGTTAACACTTCACCCGTCAATCCATTTCGATACGAATGCGTGACAAGAACTAAGAAATATGCGCGATTATTCGTGAAATTTTATCCTTTTCACGATTGTATAGGTGTGTTCATTTTTGTTGCTCGAGGTATCGACGTGGCGAGTAAAAAGCTAATTAGCAGAGATTTCGTTAGTGGGGAGTGGGCGAATATTATAGAAAGGCGAGTCTAGGACGGGAGATTTAGGAGGCGAATTACAGTGAACGTTTCAAAGCATCAAGGTGTTTCGACACTGCAGTTTGTGATCTCGCGAAATCTACGGCCGACACGGACGGCTCGCTCAAAAGGAAAAGGCAGCTGCACTTTTCTGGCCCGTGCTGAAAAGCGCGGAGAACAATGCCTCGTGAATTGCCGCGCGACAATGCGCGCACAGAGAATAGAGGCTCCTTCCTTGTTAACCGTGTTACGTGTACTTTCCAGCGTTCCCGTGCGACACTTATCAAATTTTACGTACCCCGAGATAGAGGTACCCCTAACGGTGACAGTTTGAGAGCAAATATTTGTCCTTTCCCTCGGGACCCTATTCCACGAACGCACGTCGAGCCCGGATGCGAAGCTTTGGGACACGTGAGCGCCCAACGGGACGCTATAAATTAGGCTCTGCTTTCAAATCTAAACGCAAAACGTTGGCGTAAACCTCTTTGATCGAATTTGCACCGAGCTACTAAGTAACATGCTCCGTCTAAGACGGAAAGTAAGCGCCAGTTGCGTTGCAACGAAAAGCTGCTAGAACAATAGTTGGTAAGTAAATACGAGAGCGCGTGCGTTCGACGCAAATGTCTCCCGCTTAGCAAACGACGCACAAGGGAACAAGGGTGGCAGAGAAAACGTCCGCGTACCCGTTTTTAATACGTGCAATACGGTTTCTGTTATTGACCTAGGCCATGGTTTATGAGCGTGCGTTGCATGCGTCACTCATCGACCGGGGCACGTGCGACGCCTTCGAACAATCAACCAGCTGGATTAAGAGTCATCCGCGAGAGGCGTCGCCACGACCACGAATCGGGGCAACGAGCCAGACCCGTGATTCACTTACCTCGCCAGACAACCTGCGGGCGACACTTGGTTAATATCTCTGACTAATACATTTTATGAAAAAACTAGAAAATCTGAAATACGTGTCAACTCATTTTGCGCCGACAAAACCTGATTATATGTTACTTCAGGTGGATCGTTGAGTCTGTCAAACATTTGACTGCTTTTTCTTGGTAATCTTAGAATTATACAGTGTTGCAGTGACCTTAAACACGTGACGGCAAACACGACGAAACCGTGGCGGTATCGGTAGGTTCGCGAGGTTATTTCCATCGGCATTCCTTCCACAGAATTTCGCGTCAAATGCACTCGGCGCATTTGCAACCTGTCGTGAAAGCTGCGGAAGCGATACACACGCTTCTCGACGGCGAAGGAAATCGCCTTCGCCTCGCCTTAAAAAGCACGATAACATCAAGGAGACAACCGCGTACAACCGTTCGGGCCTTTGTCCGACGCGAAAGCAGTTTCTTAATGCGAGATAGCGAATTTCGTCGTGAAATCGATTAGCCGGTGAAATCTCTGTACCTGGAAACGATTCGTGATCGTAACAACGCCGCTGGACTCGCGATATCCGTGTTATCGAAAGAAGTTGTCAACTTTGAGCGGAAAACGTGCAACAGTATTTTTGGAGTCGAGAAGAAGTTTCGAATAACGACCTCGAAAGAGAAACAACTTCGTATTCGGAATAAAATTTCGGTTCTGTGCAATTTAACGGGATAATCCGGCGGACCGGTTGATCGTCGCGAAATTGCAGATTCTCTTGTCGTCTTGTCGTAAATAACGGCGACCCTGCCTCGTGAATCAGAGTGTCCCGTTTGGTTCGGGAACGTTTAACTTAGCTGTTGTAATTTTATCGCGACCGAATTCGAGGAAACGATCCACCGTTTTGACGTAGTCGTGTCTAAACCAGGTTTCACGACCTCAACAATTTTCCTCGAAAGCGAGAGAGCGCGGAGACAAAAGAGTCGCGAAAACTAGAGGACGATCGATACCACTTTGCAGAGTTACTCCGGTAATAACGTTCCTAGAACGCGAAACGTTAAATTTTTTTTACAGCGCTCGTTGCATCAACCGGTCTTGTCACTTTAGCTCTTCGAAAAGTGGGTCATTGAGAATTTTTTGTTGGACGAAGTGTAAATAGAGCCTTCCTCAAATTTCACGGGTTTTTGTTCATTACCGAACAAACTTTCAGAAAATTTATAACTAGAACATAGTATAGTGGAGTCTATATGCATCGGAGCACATCGCGATGGGAGAAACGTGTTTTCACCGTGCGCGCTCTCACACCTCGCAAAATACCTTGAAATTATATCTAACAAAAAATTTCAGTTTTATCATAATTTCATATTTCCTATTGTTCGACGCGGTTACGTCACCCAGCACATAGATTACACGTTTGTTTCGACTTTAAAATAACCTGTAAACATTTCCATCAATTCTTATCGACGCGATAACGCAATCGGGAATAAACGGTAATCTATTATATTTACGCGGCAAAAGTGTGAATAATGCCCCACGTACCTAAATCAGGTTGCCCGTAATCGGCGAGCATCGCGATGACCATTCTGAGTACTCACGATCCAGCCTCGACGAACTGTTTCACACCAAAACATTGTTGAAAATTGAGTAGAACAAAACATGTCGATCAAAGCAGCTGGCTTGGACGTCACGAGGGAAGAGGAAACGAAATTTACGGACTCGCTCGAGAGAGACCGGTCGGCCAAAAAAGGTAACCGGGACAAATTGAATATGAAAGTTAGACGCTTCCAATATGCACGGTGAATCATCTGCTTAGAATAACGTGTAGGCACACATTGTCATTCGATCTCCTCGCACGAATCCCGAACAGTGAACTATGGTTTTCTGGTACGTAATCAACCAGCCAGAGATGAGCAAAATCCTTATTTAAATCGTGATCTTGAATAACGAACAAAATCACGAACAGAATCAGCAAATAGAAACATAAAGAACTATTGAAATCGATTAACCGCTCTGGATTTACAAACACTGTATCGATCGATGGCGAGGAACTATATCGCACTGTTATTATTTGAACCATACGTTGCTCTATTCGAATCAAATTTTGCCCATTTCTGCAACCATCCAACTATTCGACGCAAAGCCCACTACACGACGACACACGACGATACTTTTTTCGAGCCGAAATTAAAGACGACGGTCTCCTCTTCCCTCGAATGCCGAGGAACACAACGCAAAAACCGTATTGAACGCGCGGCGTACCAAACGACTTTCTCGTGTTGTCTCGCGTGTCTCGAGAATGCGGGAGCCGGAATTCCGTCGACTCGCGTCCTTGACTTTCGCGTGGAAGACGCGTAACTGGCCGGTCCCGCTCGTCCAGGATCGCGATGAACGAGATTCGTTCTACGACTGCGTGAAGCCGAGTGCGGCCTCAGCGATGAATCAACCCCCTTTCGCTCCTCGAGTCGATGCACCGTGCGCGAGCTCCCCTCTACCCGTGGTTTCTCCCTTTACCTTCGCGATCCTTTCTCCGCCCTCGCGAACGGACCAACGCAGCCGTCGCGACGCACGTCGGTTCGTCTAAGCGGCCCTAGAGGCTTACGCCGTCTAACCTCGTTCCACCGGAATTTTATTTTCAGAAATTACTCTTTCGGCTGAGATTCCTCATGCACGGGGTGACTCAGACGTGCATGCCACCACTGGGAGGGGTTGGATCTATCCATCGCCACGTTTACTACCGTGAATCACATGCGCGAGGTGCCGATTGATCAACGTTACGTATTTATTACGAGGGCTGCAACAAGACGAAGAAGGCCACTAAACCCTGAGCGATTTACTACGAAAACGTTATCTATATTTATTTTTATTTTTCGAAACTTTTATACGAATTTGCACGTCACCTTGTACAGTTTCCCACTCTCTCGTTGCTACGTCGTGCCACTCAGCGGACATAATTGAATTTTTACGGCGAACGGAACGCCTGTTCGATTTTTTCAACCCCGTACATCGAGGCTGCGGACGTCTCGGGCGGGTAAATCGAGCGTGAAAACTTTTAAGCAGCCGTATTTTTTATCCGACAAGACGAGCCTCGACGAGACCCGACCGGATCGAATGAACCCGTTCGAAGCAAGGATGAAACCACTCGAATATTTTACACAAACTTCTACGAATGAAAAAGTTTCTCTCGATTTCTTCCTCTGGACGTATACCATCGTCGTTATTAAGTATCTCGAACAATCCTAACACAGTGAAATTCGACGAGTAGTCCCAGCCCTGATTCGAAGACGTCGGAGAAAGTCGGAGATAAATTAGGACGTCGAGAGCAACGATTTTGCGCGGGGAATTTGTGTCTGGTTAGCGAGCATCGAACCTGAAGAGGGCACCGAAGGGAGCACCAGGAGGTACGAAGGTTGCGTTCCGTCCACGATGGGAAAAACTCCTCTTTTTTCAACCATGGCCTGGGACGTCTTGTGACGACACTGTACAGGCATCGTGCCAACAACTTAGTCAAGCAATGCGTCAAGAACGCGTGCAGGAAGCGCGTAAAAGTTGACGAATCTCGTTCCTATTTCTGAGACACGCGACACCTGGACGAATTCGCGACATCGCCAGCCAGGAAATTACTTCGTTAACTCGAATGAAATACGCAATTGGAACGATCAGATCCGATCAGTCGTAACCGAACAAGTTGGAAACTAATTCTAAATAAGTTTAAGCACGATACAAACGACTTCATCTACCCCGTCGTGCCGACTATAATTATCGCGTGTCTCGGATACGTAGACCGGCTCGTTCGATTCATCAACTCTTATTCAGCTTTCCCTAAATACATCTTGCGTAATGCTTAGCGTCATCGACGCGTGACGCCCGGAATAGTAAACCCAACGAAATTGTCAAAATTCTGGAGAAAGTAGATTCTCGACGCTTCACCCTTTAGGGAGGAGGACCAGACGACTTTCACGGGGCCCAAGGCGAAACGATTTCGTTCCTAGGAAGAAATCGGATGTGTGGACCGATGGCATAGAAACCGTCGCGGAACCACGGCGTTTAATGTCCGCGACGTGTGAAAACGTGGCCATAAGTTTCGCGAAAGATGGACTGCGCTGGACTTTCCTCCAGCGATTTCTAGCGAGCACAGATCGCGAGAGATCTCATCAACTGCATACCGCATGATCCACGTGCGTTACCGTGGAAGGAAAGTTCCGGTTAGTCACGTACCCGGTGTGACGCATGCGCCAATTTAAGCCCTAATAAATCGTGCGAACGGACACGCGGCCTCGCTTCGCTCCTAACCAGAGCCTAGCGGTTCTTTTCAGCTTTCCGACGAAACGCGCCGCGATCGCGCTACCGTCGTTGATAATTATCTTATCTGACGAGACACTTCAAGGGACTGGATGCTATTTACGCGAAACGGAACGTTGAACGTATCGCGCGAGGACGCGAAACTTTCGTGGCACCGATACGCGATGATGATCGCGATTTCGCGATACCATTTCGGCGTAGCGGTTACGTAAACGACGCCACATCGCGACTGAATTGTTCGAATAATTTTATACATTTTTTCGTCGTTTTATATCTCTGTTCAACCTTTCCGCTGGTACTTCAAGTATTCTACAAATCGCGTGTATGCCAGGCGTTTCGCTAATTGGAGTCGACGAATGTGTTAATTGGAACGCGCTCTCGAAGAAAAAGCATATTATAAAATATTTTTATAAAATGATAAGGGTAGTAAACGCAGCTGGATTTCTCATTTTCACTTTGTTTTTTTTTTTTACGTAGACCCCGATGTTGGCAGAGGAAGCATTTGTTTGAGTGTTATCTCAAGGTCGTGCAGATTCTAATATGCTGCTATTCCGACGGATCGAGCATTACGTAACCTCATGTTTACGGTAGTACTTATCCTTTCAGCCTCTTGGAAATTCACAAGTCCTAACTAAAGTTGTTTTATTCCGCGTTTGTGTTACCGTACATATTGTTGCTCCAAAACTTGGAGTACGCTCCGACTGCAGTAAATCTTTAAATACATGTGCTTGTTTCACTGAAGATTGTAAACACTAATGGAGCTATGAATATTCATGTCATGGAACCTGATCGTTTTTTGCTACTTATTCGGGCAACGGAGATAATAATCCGAACGAAAATTCAAGCCAAAGAAACCACGTGGATATCCTTGGCTTTGTGTTTTAAAGACAGGTCACGCACAAAGATTATTCTCAATAGCAATTTAGTCGTATTCAATGAAAAAATTAACATCGATTTATCGTCCGTTACAGGCGGGCTGATCGATAGAGAAAGAAAAAGACGTCGGAAGAAAAAAAGGACCCACGATGGAAGTTAAATGCTCCATCGTCTGTGTCTACCAACTGGAAAGGTCTTTTCCCCAGCTGGCAACGCGCTGTCTGCAAAAAGAGGCTGTTTACATCCAGGGAACGTAAACACGTCGGGTTTTTTCTATGATCATATCGAAATATTAAATCTCGAGTAGTTTGACGGCATTCCGGCGAGGTTTCGAATCGAATCGACTATTCGGAGTAGACGCGCTCGTTCGAAAGGCATCCAAAGAAGAGGCAGGATCTATTCAACGAGCCAAACGCCAATTGGAAACTCGCGACCGAACCGAGGAAGAAGTTAGGAGAGAGTCGAACAAGATGCGCGAGAGAGTATGCAAATGTTGCAGTAGAGATTATTAACTCTGCATATGTAACGGGTAGACGCATCCATAAGTAAAAGGTCGTCTCGCGACGTAAACGCGAGCGTCTGGTAAAATCGAGGAAACGACGAAACGACGGGCAAAGACAAGCGCGACTTACTGCTTCGCCATTGTTGAAATGGACTCCGTACTCGTAATGATCATCGCGATCCCGAGTTTCGCTTTTTTTTTTCTCGCCACGGTGAGGAATCTTCCAGGAACGCCTGGCGAGGCAGGAAACGGCGATGATCGAAAACATGGTCGGTCGATGATTACGTAACGGTGTTAAAATAATTAGTGCGTATTACATGGTGCAGCGTTGCGGCCATAATTAGTGGTCACCTCGCGGAATGAAGCTCTGGTCTCGATCGAGAATGCTCTGAACACGACTAACAATGGTATTTCGATGGAACATTGTACTCCAAGTCGTAAATATTATATATTATGAAAACAATGATAATGTTGTCTAATGCAGTTACGATGCCTCTTAACGATTACGTCGAACGAATAAGAATTTACATTCGGTCTGGAAAAGTGAACTTGGATGGAAAAGTTTCGTACAGCATTTACAAAGTAGACGGAAGGGAACCAGTCGGAAATTACGGTATCGATTCACGTATACTGAACTATGCATGTGGAACTACACCACGTATCCGCGGACTGGCGCTTATCAATAGAACGGGACGATTCGTTAAACGACGGGTTAGAGCTAGAGCCTGCCCTTTGCCGATTCAGTGTCGCGCAAATGCCGGCCAATTTAAAACGTTCTGCACCCTTTTTTGTTTATGACATCGCCGTCGCGAACGAGGAACCAACAAATCACACCGAGGTCAGCACGTCATTTGGCTCATCCTGTTTCGACTCCCAAATACATCAAAATCGAAGCGAAACTTATGTCGCCTTTCGTAGAGAAGAACCTTGCCTGCCAACCCTTTTCGTTCCAAAACAATAATGCACCGTTAGTCGACGCGGTTCTATGCCATCGCTAATAAATAAGTGCAACCTACTTAAAATATCCTCGTCATCTGATGCAACTGCATTCGAGAGCTCGTAGAGCATCCGCGCGAGAGAAATCGCTTGATTTTTTAGACGCCGAAGTGCTTCGGTTCGCATACTTTTCCAACGAATTGGTATTTCTTCGCGACGAAAATTGATGTATCTTTAAAGTATTATAAGTAAACGCGCAGAGGTTTGGATAGCTACCATCGGCAGTGTTTGAGAAATAAAAAAAAAAAAAAACGATAACAGCGTTGTTCGGTGTATCCAGGCACCATTTGCACGGTATCGAAGGAAAATATAATTATGAAACGTTCGGTGCGTTGATCTCGTTATTACGAGCGCTTACACGATGCATATATGGAACAGCAAATAGAGCAGATCGACGAGGAATATCTATCGCGGCTTCGTTTATTGACGCCACGTCGCAAGAGACGTCACGTTTACATTGTAATACACAGTCGTGCGCTGTGCTCGTTACACACCCGCTGTTCTAACGGGTCTGAAGACATTCATTCAAGCAATAATTTAACCCTTAGACGAACACGCACGTCCATTTCACGTGAATTACGGAACGAGGCATGTAACAGGCCTCGGCGAAAAAGACCCGTGCGTCGAGTAATTCTAGCATATATTAACATCATGTAAGTATCTTTTCTCGAGCTACGATGGCCAAAATTTTATTCGAGTAACGAATGACGAATAAAGTCAACGTACAGCGATTTATTCGAGACGTTTCATCCATCAACGATGTAACGAGCTCGAAAACGTTGTTACGTGTAATAATGAATGCTCGGTGGCTACATGCACGAGTTACCTTCATTAATATTAATGCGTTCATTAAATAGAGGACGGATTAATTGTAGATCACTCGTTAAAAGAAATAATATTATTCACATATAAATATTACGTATATAACACACTGAATATTTAACCGACCCTCAGGCGTGCATTACTTAATTTCGGTTGAAATATGTAAAGGCGCAGAATAAAGCGATTAAAAGGAGTATTACCTAAAATGGCTGGCACTAATTCAATTAAGTCAACGAGTTCTTAACGAAATAACGAGGGCTCGGGTTCCTGCAGATCCTGGGCGGTCGGTTAAGGGTTAATAACTCCACGGTTGTCCCGTGGAAGGATATGGATTGACCTACAGACTCGCGAGACGTAAATCAGTCGAAATTTGTTATCTCGGTTGCTAATTACAATTTAAAAACGAGAACACTCATGGTATCTTTCGTTGCGCCGGAAATAAAGAATTTACATGGCGGCTAATAACAAGCCTATTAGCAAAATTGAGAGCAGCGTCGAATCATAAACCTGCCGGCCTTATTTTCGCAGTGTGTTGGTGCAGGCTGACCGAGCATCCTACGTCGATGCATAGTCTGAAATGGAGGACTATTCTAGGCGCAAACGTTCCAGAAACGCGTTTATGGTCCCTCGGCAACCGACGTCTGAATTCGGATAAAATCGAAGACACGTGCATTCGCGGACGAGCAGAAATGGCCGACTTCCTTCCGTTAAAATTCGTCCGAGCGTGTCTAATGCCAGCTGGCAAGTATGATCGTGAAACGCACACTAACCGGACACTTTGAATTACTTGGGTACTAAGCAAAAAGAAAAAAAAAAATGATCGCGCAAGTCTTCTAGGCACTGTACGATCTAAGACACGCGTAACACTCCGTGCATGAGGCTTTAAAATACCAGTGTAGAACCCGAGGGATCCAAAGTATCTTCCACTACTCACACTTTGTATCTAGATACCAATTTCGCCATCTGTGTGCAGTGTAAACGAAACAAAAGCTCCCGACGACTCCGTTAAAACGGAAAAATGGAAAAATAAGAAGGAACCTGTAGCGGAACAGCTGCGATTTCCAAAACGAGTGATGCACACGTGCGGCACACGTTGCTCTAGGGCTACGCTCATTCGCAGCGCGCACGAATAAACTACTAACCGAGGAATATTGATCCACCGGTCTGCATAAGATCGCTATCGTCGCGATGTTTCTAGAATATCGCCACAACCGGGAACTCCTTGGTTGCTCCCGAATGGATTAAACGAATATCAAAGAAAGAAAGAAAAAAACGTTGAAAAGAATTGGAGCGATAGTCACGCGAGGTCGGGGCGCGCCTCGACTCGCGATTCGCGCCGAAATGAATTGCTAGATACCGCGGAATGCCCTGCGAACCGATGTTTAAAATCACCGCGAGTCATCCACGGGAAAATTTTAATGAAGACGTATGAGGAACTGGTTCGACGTGCAGCGAAAGGTACAAGCACATCGCGTACAGGACGCGTCGCATAATACCGGAGATGCATGTAACGGAGTTAATCGCATTACAGTGGCAGGGACGATCAGAAATCCCGATTGATCGCTCCGCGACGCTGCTCACCGCGGATAATCGTCACTGGTATACATAATTTACCGATAAAACGTCACTGACGTCGTGGTAAAACGGAATCACCATTTTACCAACGGTAACTTTATTTTTAGTTGACTCCATAAACTATAAAGTCACCTCTAGGGGTGGCAAACTGATCTCCAATTAAACAAATTAGTGGGACATGGTTTTATTAAAAAAAATTTGTTAATAAAATTATTTTATTTATTTAAGTTTATTTATAAAAGTTTGGTATTGTACACTTCTCATCATAATATTAGTGTCATTTACCAAATCAGATTAGATACCGAAATAAAAATGATTAAATGAAAACGATTACAATGGAAAGGGGTAAAATTATTATTCCTGACGACTCAATGGACGAAATGAACTATCTGAAAATCTTTCTAGTTGGGTCTAGAAAAAAGTTATTTTCCCAACAAGACAATGACCCCAAACATATGGCACGTATCATGGAGCGATCTTTATATAACACTCCACTGTGTTTAGCAACACAGACCTTTAATGTCCTGAGACAAATACGATACTGTTGGAGGTCGCTGGACGATTGTTCGAATTGTTTACACACGTAGGACAGAGTCACGTGTCACCGAACACGGTAATTTCGGAGCGATACAGAAACAAAATTAACAACGTCGAAACACGTATACGAATAACGTAATTCCGAGGAACAAATTCCACGAGGCGTGCAATAGCAGAAGAACATCCGACGGTGATTGATCGTCATCGATATTTCTCGCACCGGCAACGATCTATCGTGGCACATGTGTATTTATTACTTGACGACCAGAGTTCAACGTTACCCCAATAATTCCTACATGATTATCTAGGTAAAACATTTCTATTCGAGTAATCTATTCTGAGTAATCTACCTATTTGTGTCGAGCATGTGATGTCAGTATGGTTTGAGTAACGTTTACAATATTTTTGTGTGATACGTAATTTCGGAGTACCGCAAAAAAAAATAAAGAAAAAAATCACGTGCAACGCACAAACCAGATGAAAATCACGTAAGAGCACACCACCCTAGACCACTAACACGGGCGTGCAAACGCGAAGAATTGTTTTCTCGTTTACATTGCTAGTAAATATTTATTTGCCTGGCCCGTTTCGGGAAGAAAAGGTTACTGGAATGACGAACATTTGATTCGTGAGTCAGGCATACGAGTTTATCTAGATAAAGCGTTATCATCTAGATAAACAATGTGCCTAACACTGCGATGACGAGTACTTAGTAGCGGACACGTTGAACCTCTCTCGTGCAACATCGCCACGAACCCCGTGGTCGACGACGTTCGAATGCCGCCGATCGGGAATCCGTGGGCAATACAAGCGCGCGCGCGCACTCGTGCACATACGGCGGCAACTAGAGCGTAGGTGTTACACGAATCAGCCGGCAGTGAATTCGCGGTAAGAGATAACGGTAATCTCGAGCAGAGGGATTACTTGAGCGACGGTGCGAATTGCAAGGCCGTCGGCGTATGACCTTAATGAGTAACGAGCATAGCGCTTACGCGGACACACGAGGAGCACGATGTATTCTGTCTGCTGCTCGCACGTACCACACGCACGCTGGCTCGCGAAGGGTGTCGTGCAGCCGAGCGTGTGCACCGTAGCCCTGTCAAAAGGTGGCATGTTTGACACTGCTCGCGACTGACGTCGCGTTGACAGGTGTGTCCCTGTCACCTGGGGTTAGGTTAACCAGCCGCGAGCAACGTGAACGTTGCGAAAGACACGGAAAATGGGCCCGATTCGTTGGTAGAATAGCGACGATTTTCGCGATCGTTCCTCCTAGACACCGTGCGTGCAGATGGCGTGATTTTTATGCCAATTACGGATCACACCGGTTATTCGTCTACACCGACGCTCTCGCCGTGCATCGTACCTCGATTCCACGCAACAATCACGACAAGTAAATCGAACAATCGCAATAAATACCTCGCTTTTCGACGAGCTCCGAAATCTCCTCCTTGTTGTCGGCCATCTTAGCACCAGTCACTGTTCACAATGCACGCTGGGTAAAAACAAACGAGCACCACCACGCCGCCACGATTGGTGGTTCAACGCCACCTGTACGCCGTATTGGAAGTCAACCAACCGGTGACGTCGTCAGGGACGTATCGACGTATCGATTAATAAAGGCATCTACAGGGACCATTGACATTACTCACAAATTAATGGTAATAGCGTGAAATTTTCATTGCAACGATACACGAAATCGACATTTTTTTCGCGTGAATATAGGACTGCTGCTTTGATGAATGCGTGGTATTGCGCATTAATATATTTTAAGCGTTTATTTCCATACAGAATGTTGGCAGTAGCGTAATCAGCAATTCTAGGATCCATGTGCTGATCTGTAAAGATCAAACTCTGTAAAAGAAAAGTTAATTCTTTCCCGAAATATCGTACTACATTAATAAAAAGAAAGTGGTACTTTTAATTTTTCAAAAAATGAATCAGCCGAACTCGTAAAGCGATATGTATTAGATTTAACAAAATTTTTGTTTAAAATACTGCAGAACCTATGTCTATAAAATCATCCATAATTAAAAAAAATGATCAAAAATTAACTGTTATTACGTTTGTTATAAAGTCAAAACCCTTCAGATTCAGAAACCTGCCTGCATTGCACATGTCGCACTCCCTTAGTTGTCCAACTTCTATGGAGAAAAATTTTTTTTATATTTTTAAAGTGGATGTAATTATACTTGTATATAAAAAAACTAGACGATAATAATATACGTGATTCTGTAAGCGAAAGAAAGTAACTATTTACATTTTGTTTGACACACTTTCATTAAGCCGTTACTGTTACGTGTCGTCAGCGCTTCGAATGCTACATATTTCCGTTATATGGGCTCGTGGCGGCAGTCTTAGTTCAGTTTTCCGCAAGATTGGACATAATTTCCAAAGAATTTTTAATATGAGTGATACCGACGTTGTGATTGTGTCAGCAGTGAGGACACCCATAGGTATAAACTTGCATTTAACAAGCATAAATTGTTTTAACAATCGAAAATACCTGCATTCGTTCTATATACTTAATAATCCAGTTTAAAGAATATCATGTAAACAGTAAAATTTTCAATTCACGATCAGTCGTGTGTCGAGTACATTGACACTGTCATGCATTAAAAGGAAGTTTAAGTAATATATTTTACCTCCATTCTCATTGTAGTCTAACAAAGTAATAATTTGTTGATTTTGCAATAAATCTACCCATAGTCTTCAACATCACATGCTTGACTGTTAACAATACTTTTGCTTATTCAATTAATTTTCATTTAAAAGAAGAACATTCTATTTTTTTATCATAAGTCCGATATACTACTAGAAATATTTCTTTTTTGAAGTATCACATGAAAATCAACTTGATAGAAGTTTAATAACAATTAAACTTTTGCACTTTATGTCAATTACATTACGATATATTTCATTTTTTGTAGGATCACTTTGTGGATCTTTGTCGTCATTAAAAGCATCAGAGTTAGGTACTATTGTTATTAAAGAGAGCCTTGCAAGAGCTTGTCTTGACCCTACAGATGTTTCTGAAGTTATAGTTGGACAGGTAATTTAAAATCATGACTTAGTACCATGATTGACAGCTTGCTTAGATGATCTGGAAATAAATTATATACGATCAGCTTTTTTTGTACATATCATAGAGTAACAATACTTGCACACGACTGTGCAGATAACATTCATGAATAATCTATATTATGTTAACTAGTTTGTACAAGTACTGCTAATCTAAACTTAAGGTAATGTTCATAATACATTATATTGAAGGTATTAACTGCTGGTCAAGGACAAAATCCAGCAAGACAGGCAGCAATAAATGCAGGCATTCCTATAGCTACTCCATCATATGTAATTAATATGCTATGCGGTTCTGGTTTAAAGTAAATATGAAATTCAATACCTGTAGAATATGATATCTTGAGTGGAAAACAACATTGAATTTTTAATGTATCTTTATCTATGCACTCCTTATAAATTAAGATTGGTCTATATAGATGTAGAATAATACAATTTTTCCAATCTATTTAATATTTAAACAAACTTAATTTTTTAGAGCAGTTATGAATGGTTACATATCTATAAAAGCTAAGGAATGCCAAATTGTTGTAGCTGTTGGTCAGGAAAGCATGAGTCTTGCACCACATGCCTTACACCTTAGAAATGGTACAAAACTAGGAGACACTAGTTTTACGGATACATTAATATTTGATGGCTTGACAGATGCATTCCATGGAATTCATATGGGTCTAACTGGTACACAAATATTAGTAATTAAAATGCATTTTTTCTTTAATGAATTCTTCAATTATGCTGAAACTGTAATTAAATGCAAATTTATAAACCGATATATATTTATCTGTGTAATATATTTTTTGTAGCTGAAAATATTTCTAAAGACTTTAATATAAGTAGAGAAGAACAAGATGAATTTGCAGCTAAATCTCAGCAAAAAGTAGAAGCTGCAATTAATCAAGGCTATTTTAAGAAAGAAATTATTCCTATAACAGTGCCTACTAAAAAAGATACTATTATAGTGGATAAGGATGAGTTTCCCAAGTTTGGGACAACAGTTCAAAATCTTCAAAAATTAAGACCAATATTTTTGAAGGTATGGATAATGCTATTTTTTATAAATAAAAATATTAAATTGTAAAGTGATTATTTGAATGATTATTTAATATTTAGAATAATGGTACAGTGACTGCTGGTAATGCATCTGGAACAAATGATGGAGCAGCAGCAGTAGTTCTTATGTCAGCAAAAACTGCTACTGAAAAAGGACTCTCTCCAATGGCTAAAATTGTGGCAATGGCACAAGCTGGAGTAGAACCACGTATTATGGGCGCGAGTCCCATTCCGACAGTGGAATTAGTCGTTAGTATATGTTACATCCTAGCACAGTATGACAATAAAATAAATTTGAATAAATGTTTCAGTTGAAAAAAGCAGGATGGACCAAAGAAGAAGTAGATTTATATGAATTGAATGAAGCATTTGCAGCACAATCGGTAGCATGTGTGAAGACACTTGGTTTAAATCCTGATAAAGTTAATATAAATGGAGGAGCTATTGCTTTAGGTCATCCAATTGGCGCATCTGGTAATTAAAATATTATTGTAAATATATTAATTTTGTTGCTATATTTATATTTTTCATGCCATAGGTAATAGAGTTTTAGTAACTTTACTTCATTCCTTGGAAAGAACTGGTGGAAAGAAAGGTGTTGCAGCTTTATGTATTGGTGGTGGAATGGGAATTGCAATTGCTGTTGAAAGAAAATAACAAACACTTCAACTAATTAAACTCATTTATACTATGAAAATTAAATTTTGTTGGCAGTTGTGCATAACTGTTTTGTGACGTAACAGTATGTGGTGCATCAACCACACATGCCTTTCATTATATTTTCTAACTAAGGTAAAAATAATTTTGTATCAAAAATTTGTTGAATTATTAGACATTTATATATTATCGTAACAAAGGTCAATAATTACTGTTATGAAATATATATAAAGGTGTAGTTGTGTATTAATAATATATGTATAATTAAAATATCTCTCTTAAAATAAATCTGTTTTAATTTTATTGATTTACATATTTATTTTAAACAGTATATTTGACAATTGTACTTACAATTTATATAAAGTATTTGCTGTTACATTAAATTTGTACCGAATTTTATGCAATGTATGTCTATATGAAGTTATTTTTATACATCGAAAATAAACATGTAAATAAACGCATTATAAAAATACGAATAATTTGTTAGTTCATTTTTAATCCCTTTCACTATCGTTGGAAACTTATTTTGCCTTCTTTTTATCTTCCAAAATCTTCTCTACCATCGCACGCCCTTCTTGTTGTCTTTGCTCCGAACGTTTCATTTTAAAAGTTCGTTTATCATCTTTTACTATCTTCTTTTGGTTGTACAAATGTCGTAACTGTTCCTTTATAGCTGGTATAATACGTATCTTAAATTAAGAGTACATTATATAAACATATAAAGTACACATATAATAGCACATCAATAAACAATCTTTATATCTCAAAGAAATTTAAGAGCTTAAAATGTTGATATACTGAGCGGTACAGCAGGATAATATCCATCATAATTCTTTCCATCTTTACTAAAACATGGATAAGATTCCCCTAATGGCTGTTGAGTTATTAAATCTATCTCAGGTATGCAAAGTTTTGCATACTTTTTTATAGTAAACCCCCATAACGAATCCACATTAACTTTAGAATCTTTTAAACAGAAATAAGAACCCCAAAATGTTGAATTTAATATTTTTTCATCTGGATGTGATAATCTTTGATGAACCATTCCTTCAGACATTTGTTCCTCTATTACAGCCACTGTATCACATTCTACACGTGCATTTGGTACATAAATATCTTGTACAAGATTATCACCAATATATATACAACGAGGATTACTCTTTTTTGATAGACATCCAAGAAATTTAACAAGTCCTTTCCAATTACCCTGGCTATATATCCCACCCTGTTTCAAATCTTTACTTTCTACCACATCACCCTCTTGATAATTTGTCAGTTCAAGAAATGGACGTTCATCTGTAAAAAAGCCAGGCTTTCTTGCATAACAAATAATAATATCAAATAAAGATTTCCAGTCTTCTCCAAGAGCATAGGTAGCAGTAAAATCAACAAAATCAATATTTGATCCAGTAATAAGAAAAGTAACACGTTGTTTCTTTAGCTCCTGAATCCAAGATATAGTTTCTGAACTGCATTTACGTAAATATTTAACAGGATCTTTTGTTAAACCATGAAAGAAGCACCCTCTATCTAGTTTAAAATGATCCTTGTTGTACATTTCAATTAATCCATCTAACATATCAGGCCAAACGTTATAGACATCCAAGGGTCCACCTTGTTCTTCATCAAGAGTGTCTATTAATTTTGCAAAAACAAGAGATGATGACATGTCAAAGTAGTCTAACGAACTTCTCATTTTCATAGATACCGGACCATTCCATGTTGACAACATATCATTGCAAAAGGCATCTGTAGCCTCCCATTTTTGATCACAATATATTTCTTTAATTTCTTCCACACTTAATAAACTAGTTCCATGACAAGCTCTGTGAATTATTCCATCTGCACTTATTCTAAGTATATTTCCTCTTTCAAAGTCAAAGAACAATCCTTTTTGCATGAAATCTAAGTCTTTGTCATTCAATGGCCTTGATAAATATTTTGTACTATATCCTTTTTCTGTTACTAGATAATTAGCTAAAGTTTCATACATCAAATGTACTAAGTTTGTCACATTATAACGTAAGAGTGTATTGTCTAAGTCAAATCCAACACAATCATAATCAAGAAATTTCAAAGTATTTGTGTTTGCTTGCATCGATGGGGCAAACGACATTCTTGTACAATAGTGTTTAACACTTACTGAAGATGTTAAAGAATATGTTAAAATTCTTGATGTTTCACAAGTTTTAAAGTTCAAAGTAATCTCTTCCCTTAAACAAGATTTTAGAGACTTACTTAGCAAATGCTGAATTCTTATCATATTTGAAAGAATAAAAAACAAATATGAGTACACATTTTATCTGTAGGCAATCAAACTATAGACAACGTTATTTAAACGACGTTAAAATCAAGGTAAATTTTCACTTCAAATTATAGTCAATAATGTACAAGCAACCTAGAAATTCGAAAGTACCTAGACAACGTACGAATGACATTGAGATTTCGTTATTCTCTTCGGACACTTGTTTATACACAATAATTGAACCCTTTATACAAAAATAAGCCCGTTCGTAATATTATCAAGTTACTTACTTCTGGTGGTATGTGAACGAAGCGAATATTTCTTGCTTGAACAAACAACAGGTCATAATTGTACGAATCCCCCCTAGGATCGGTGAAGACACAGTTTCTCATTACGATATTCATCTGGCTAAAGCAATAAAGGTAAATACTAAACTGCACTATACCGGTAACAAGAATAAAAACACTCAAAATCACTTACGCATCTGCGTGCTCTACTGTTCCGTAAACTGACGCTTCATTTCGAAGGTCAACGGTTGTACGTTCATTTTCAACAGCTTTCAACAAAATTGAAAGACTGTTAAACAAGATATATCTCTCTCCTTTCGACTCCAAATCCATGGTATCATACAGGAGATATAGAATGGACTGAACATCCAACAGATGAATGCATCACACGATTTTGAGCCTCTTACCATTCTGATGTAAAATCCAACGTTATCGATTCAGAATGGAATAAGAATTGCAGCAGTACTTTTAGCGTAATAAAAATTACAATCCTATTACTGGTATAAATTAAAACGAACTATCATTCTATTTCATTTATAAATAAATTCAAGTTTCGACTTATGTACAAAACACGCGCGTTCCCAGATGGTAATGAATTGAACTGCCATCTAGCGTTGAACGGACTAAACTGATCGTCAAACCTATCCAAGTTGCTAACGAAATAGTTACCATCCGCTTCTTTGGCTACAAACTTGGACGTTTACCCGCCGAGGGCGCTGATCGTCGATTTTAAAATTAATTTGATTTGTTCACCGCCAAATGTCTATTCATTTAATTAAAATACAATTTGAAATACGAGTTTCTTCCTACTCGATAAATAAATATGCACTTAATAATTAGCAAGTTTTACGCAACTTGTCCAAAGAAATTAGGCTTTTCCCTTCGAGCACAGTATTCGAATCATGATCAAATAAAGATTTTTAAGCTACAAGTAAAAGTCTACTTGATAAGGAAATCGAGGAGGATTTTGTTCACCTACTGAAACATTGTTTTCAAGTTCAAAATAATCATCTCCTCGAGCATTCGTCAAACAACTATTTTAGTAATTGAAAAAAAGAAGATGAACCCTCGAAGGATGCGGAGCTCCCTTAATCCGTCCCCGATTGAAACATCACCAACCGTTCGATACTAGAGTGCATGTATTCTCTTATTGGCAGAGTGCACGATCCACCGTGATCCCAATATTAGTCTACACGTAGTCGTTGCTCACAGCCATTATTACTGGAGGAATTAGGTTACCTCCCAACGGATATACAAAGGGGCCCTACAGATTGGACCGTATCCTACATACCTTCAAAATAATCTGCTGCGAACGTTTCAAATGTGATCTGTATCTCTGATCGATGCATCAGACCGCGGATCGCTGTCGACGAATTAACGCAAAATTTGCATGCCTGCGGGATGACTTTCGAATGTTGGCCAAGGCTGCAAAGAAGATGGTCCCTCGTTAGAGTCATCGTTCAACAAGGGAGCCAAACGAGCGTCGCCCACCTTGTTCCGTGTAATCGTAACTCATCTTTCAGGCTGGTAATGACGAGCAAATCGCGATGTTGTCTTTTATTCGACGAAACGAGTCTTCTAAGGGGCACGTGCACGCCTGCACCTACGTACAGTTTACACCCACCGCCCTTTCTCTCGGGCGTACTTTAGCTGGGAAGCGGGAACTCGTTAGCGAGCAACAATTTCTCTCCTTTCTACCTGGGTCAATCATATTTCACGAATGATTGTATCGGTTAAAGATCAATGAAATACGTAGTCCATTAAAAAGTTCTCCTCGATCTCGAACGCACAAAATTAGCTGACATTTAGGATTCGATTTTACATAAATTATCACGTATTTCAATTTCAAATTTTCATGTAACGTTGGAGAACGTTGGAGTATCTCAGCCAAAGGATACGGTTCACACGTAAAAGTCCCGGTTAGTACGATCCATGGAAAATAGAGTCGCGAGAGCGTCAAATATCTTAAATAAATGAAGAACACCTCGACGTTAATGGTTCCAAAGGGGGCCCAGACGCTAAGGGATGAAGCGCTCGGGTTCTCTGATTCGCAGCAATTGCGGCACCGTGGATCCAATAGACGACGTGTCTATTTCTATGAAACGAACTCGCGCGCGATGCACATTTGTCTCCCTTCTGCTTATTCAGTGCCGTGCGACCCGTTGTGCTGAGTGACCTCTTCCTGTAGCCCGTCGTCTCTTTCGCTCCTCTTTGGAGCTGGTCTCCCTTTTCTCCTTCGGTGGTACCCGTCCCGCCCCCCTCGCGGCCTCTAATCAACTTCCTGGATGGGGCACATTATCTACGTGATGGCAGATCGTAACTACGCGATACCCAGCCAGGTCTCGATCGTACCGTGGCCACTCGACAGTCCATCGCGAGTAAAAGACCCGCCAGGATCCGCGGTTACGGATGCCACTTTGCTCGTCGCACGATTACGCGGTATCGGTGCAGTGGTCCTGCAACTGTGCGTCTGGCATCGCGGATTCAAGTGTGACCTCCTTCTGGAAATCCTTCTCGTCTCGACGAGGGGAACGTCGCAAGTGTCTCCCTAGTTACGCGACCAAATTGTTTGGAAGGTGATCCTTAATCTTCGGGAGGGAGGAGGAAAACTTGCACGATGAATCAGAGTGTCGTAACTCTCCAAAAGCTCCTTCCGAAGGTTCCCTTTTGGGATAGGAGTAACTTCGTTAAGGATCATCTCCCAAATATTAAAAATAAAGAAATTGGTCACAGCGCTAAAATGAGCGGCGTACCCCTCGCCAGTGTCGACTATCAAACGCACTTTATTCTCGATTTGTAAACGCAGATGTCACAGCGGTGAGGACCGCGGGATGATAGAGAACGTGTCCGCCGCGATCTTCCTCGTGCCCAGAGGGAGGCTCTTCGAGAATTCTTAAAACGACTCGTTAGCGGTACCAGCCACGATGTCGTTGATGCGACGCATATCCGGGGCCGTCGCGGTCCTCAGGGGCACCTTGGAGGTCAAGGAAGCCAACACGTGAGATTGGCCAAACTTTTGTTCGCTTTCGAGCAATCTTCCTCTCTTACCTGGTCCGATTTCCAGGTCATGTTCGGACGAGATCGAGAAGATAGCGTCCGAGGACGAGGTCAAAGCGCGTCCCCATATGACGCCGCTCAACAGATTGCAAGCGGTTCGTAGCAAAAGCTTATTTACACCCGAGCGACGACCTTGATCTCCTTTTCGCTAAAGATTCTCCAAAGATTCTCCTCGATCGTATCTTGACTCTGGAATCTAAACGCAGGTGGTAGACTGGATGGGGGAGAATATGCTTCTGATCTTCACGATCGGTGGCGTTCTCGTGGGCCTCATTCTCGGGTTCCTTGGTCGATTGGCCAGTCCCACGCCACAATCCATAACATTTATCAGTTTTCCCGGAGAACTCCTTATGCGGCTGCTGAAGATGTTCATATTGCCGCTCATCGCTTCTTCGCTCATATCCGGTGACTATGCGACGTTTCCCGTACATCCTCGCATGGTATCGTTCTATTCCGAGTTCTCTCTCTTTCAGGAATGGCACAGTTGGACGCGAAAAATTCCGGACGAATGGGAGTCAGAGCTCTGACGTACTACACCGTAACCACCATCCTGGCCGCCGCAGTTGGCATCGTGATGGTGTTGATGATCCACCCAGGTGATCCTAGGATCAAGTCCACGATAACCGCCCCTAAGACGGAGGACACCAAGGTCTCCACGCTGGACGCTATTATGGATATAATTAGGTATAACGCGAGAGCGGGGGAGTAACGCGAACGACGATCGGTAACGACTATCAATTTTAGAAACATGGTGCCGGAAAACTTGGTCCAGGCGTGCTTCCAGCAAGCGCAAACCACTTACGTAAAGAAGAAAGTGGTAACGATAGGGGGCACGAATCAAAGTGATTACGTCCTAGAGCCGACGTTAATATATAAGGACGGGACGAACGTGATGGGAATGATTATGTTCTGCATCACGTTCGGTCTTGTCGCGGGACAGTTAGGCCCGCGTGGAAAAGTGATGGTCGACTTCTTCGTGGTGCTGAACGAAATAATCATGAAACTCGTCAGTATCGTTGTGATGTGGTGAGCAGATCGAGTCGCAACTTAATTTCACGCTTGGTAGTTCCCATCGCTACGTCCATATACATGTGATTAGACGACGAAATGTGGGCTCGAGTCTTAATGTCACGCAGGTACTCTCCGTTCGGAATCATGTGTCTGATAGCTGGCAAGATAATGTCGATCAACAATCTGGCGGCGACCGCTCAGATGCTGGGTCTGTACATGATGACGGTTATCCTGGGTCTATTGGTGCACGCTGTGATCACGCTACCGCTGATATTTTGGCTGCTTACCCGACAGAACCCAGCCGTGTTCTTCAGGGGTATGATGCAGGCTGTGGTCACAGCCTTGGGAACGGCGTCGAGGTAGCAATTGATCCCGCAAATACTTTTAAACTCGTTTAGATCGCGCGCTATACGCTCCCCGATGGTTTTCAGTTCAGCAACTTTACCTATAACGTTCCGTTGCCTCGAAGAAAATAATAAAATCGATTCACGAGTGACTCGATTCGTGGTGTCGGTCGGGGCTACGGTCAATATGGACGGAACAGCTCTTTACGAAGCCGTGGCTGCGATTTTTATCGCCCAGATGAACGGAATCTCGTTAGGAATAGACGAAGTGATAACAGTCAGGTTTGTATGCGCTTAGGTTGGCCCAACGATCGGTTCAAGTTCCATCGTTCATCCGTATGCTTTTTGTCTTTGTAGTTTCACGGCTACCTTGGCCAGTATAGGAGCGGCGAGCATCCCCAGCGCTGCTTTGATCACGATGTTAATAGTGCTCACATCTTTGGGTTTACCCACGAACGATGTTTCCTTGCTCTTCGCCGTGGACTGGATGTTGTGAGTTTCCGTTGCGGTTACTCGTTTCGAATAGATCTTAATTAATATATTTGCTCGTGCTTTCAGAGATCGAATAAGGACCCCGATAAATGTCCTGGGCGATGGATTCGGAGCTGGAATAGTTTATCACCTGAGCAAAGACGAACTCGAGAAGATGGATCAAGAACGGAAACTAGAGAGTCTCGAAAAGGGGACACCTCTCGAGGACATTCCGGAGAATTGCCAGCACGAGAGTGTTGCACCTGCTCCCGAACAAAGTTCCGAAACGAAGATCTGATTCGCGGGAATACCGATCTTCTTTCGTGCGCTTCTTCCAACTTCTCGAACAACAACGTAAAAGAAAATTGTGATCGCCCGCTACATGAAATTTATCAACTTAAATGATAACGTTCTTGGTAAAATCGCGGTTAGTGCATGTCAACTACAAAACAATATCGGGATGTATCGTTGACCGTCAGTTCAAGATATAGGAATTAAACGAAAGTTAAATGTAATATGTTCTATTTTTGAATTTAAAGATTTCATTTGTTACGAGATCAATGGAGTATCGCTTGTCGATTTATTTAGTTAAACGAGAAAAGTGCTTGAAGCACTTTAAAGATGTGTTCAGTAATTTGTTACACATTAGATCATTTAACTTTAGGGAAAATGTAGGATTTTATAATATTTTGTTTACAATGTTTGTGTACCGCATGTATGTGAACATAAAAATAAATATAGATCGAAGTATAATTGCTTTGAAAATTTATTTGTTTACAACGTGAACAGGGTACAATAATGAACGAGATCGAGCAGGTGGAACGGTGGAATAGATGTATTTTTCAAAGAGTATCCTATGTACATACATACATCATACATCGCGTAGTGCTTCTTCAACAATATTTTTACTCTGGCTAGTAACTTGCAATTGCATGTGATATCTTCAATTAATTAACGACATACCTATTTAATTAAAAAATATAAATTCTTAAATCTAAATATCCTTTAGATCAGTAGACGTGTACCATGCCATATAAAAATCTGATTTCACATTGAGGAAAATAGATAAGTACAAATATTATTTAGACTAGTATACTTAGCGCGCGCATATTTCGCGTTTTGTAATCAAACGCAAATAATTCATATTAAAAGGATACGTCCAAAACAACACATATGTCTGTAGCATCATTCCATTGGTTTCAATTAAGGAAAATACTTTCATATTTATAAATAACTAATATTTAATAAAAGCATTTTATCGTGACCATATAAAGGATACAAAGAGTCCTCCAAAAAATCCACTCGTCAGAAGATTTCGTCTGCTTATAAAATATTTCTTCCATTGGCCCCCAGCTTTTAATAATAACATTGCCTACAAAAACTATTATTTGATGTTGTCCAAGGAAACTAAATTACCATTGACAATTCTTCTTACCCATAATCCAAATACCGCAAAAATGTAGAAACCAAAACCATATAAACCTGTTAACCCTAACAAACCAGCTGTACCACCAGATAAAGCTGCCATTGATATCCTACAATATTCGACTACAGCAGCATTATTTACAACTGCTGCTTCGCTGTATGCAATAATCTCTAAAAAATGTATATAAATTAAATAATCAATCAAATGACATTTTTTCGTTGATTAAAGACCGAGAAATTATATATACATAACTTTAAGCAATAGTGTTTTCAATAAGTGAAAAACTTGTAGAACATTGAACACATTATTTCTCTCGTAAGTTAAAAAGGAAATTTCTACTACTCTGATATAATAAGGTTGTCTACGATTATTTTGAGTTCTATTAAAGAAATACATAACCTATAACAAGAACTACTAACAGTATCGGCGGAACTGTCAGAGACAATAGGTGTAACAAACTAATTCATATTTTACTACTCACCTCCTTTTTCCTGTTTTGTTTTAATTTTCCCCAACATTATTGTACTTTTGTCGCTATTAATGCACAATTTGTATAATTTAACCTAGCAAAACATTCGTTGATGATTACGTACTTATATACAGTGACTGTGTTTTGTCGGCTGCTCTTGTCAGACTGTACTATTTAATATAGTGTAGTAGCGCCATCGGTGGGAAACTGCTCAAGTTTGTTCTGAAAATAGTTCTCATTGTTTCTGTAAGATGGCAGCAGCGATACATTCAAATTAATTATTCTATATTTTTCATAAAAACATAATTAATACCATTCTTTGTTTCATAACACTACAATATATTAGTTGATATGACAAGTTTATCATTTCGATGATTAATTATTTAATTTAGCACTAAATATCGAAGCTTTAGTTAATGGAGCCATCTGGTAGCGATAGTAGGAATTACTTTCACTACAAACTTGAGCGTTTTGTCACCGATGGCGCCACTTCAAACTGTGCTTTGATTGTGTTGGTGCATCTGAAGTACGTATAGGGTTAGGATTCAGTTTAACACATATAACTTATATGCGACGTAAGCAGACGTAAGTATATAGGGTTATGGTATCCAATAGCGAACGAAAATATCCTTTTGCATGACAACTGCCGACCCGTGTAAAAAGTTTGCATGTAAATTGCAGCAGTGTTTAAAAGGTTGTGTGTTTTAAATGATTTCACTTAATGTAATCGAATTCGCATTATGTAACCTTCGTTGGTATATTTGAGGTTAAGTTATGTATTGGAAAACTTGTTCATTTTCAGATAACATCTATCAGCCGTCACGCTGCGAATCTGTTATAGAAGAAATAAGACAGTGCTGTATTGTACATAAGAAGGTGTCAACAGTTTGTGAAGGAATAGATATTTCTAAGAAATACGAGCACAATACTGTTGATTATGTAAGTTTTTGGTCATTTCATTTGACACTGAGATCCTTAATAGATCATGCATAGTCATCTAAAACTTAATTTATCGTGGAAATCCATTCAATGTTATTTCATTATCCTTTGATTTTTCACCAGAAAAACGTGCAATCATAAATCATGTTTGCCCAAGACCGTGCAAAGAGGATGAAATATTGGCATGCCTTAATGGTAGTTAATCTGGCATACACTTTCTATTTGGCAAAAAGAGTTCCTCCAAAAAAATAATTGATGTTTTGATGTAGCAAGTAATGTATCAATATATAGTAAATATATGTATTAAAATGTAATAAATCCATGTTTTTATATATAGTAAATAATGTACCATATCGATATAGTTAAACATGGAAGCAGTGAAAAAGGCAAAGGAACGATTTAGAAAATATCCAATTCTTATTGCTCAGTGTCAGGAATCTGGTGCTAAGTATGCTGTATGTGTATCGACAAAATCTAATTTGCAAAAAAATGATTGCAAAAGTGAGTTTAATGAATTCAAGGCATGCTTAATGAAAGCTGCTTTGAAAAATAATACGAGGTTGTAGAGAATAGAATTATATCGAGTAGGTTCTCTTGTTTTTTACTGCTCTATTGGTGTAGTCTTTTGTAAAAAATACATTTTACATTTAAACAATGGATACGTTATCATTTAAGGGGCACTGTTTATCAGCCTTCCTACTTAGAGTAGCTTTAGTAATTTACTCGAATTATCACGATAAAACCTTCAATGTTCCATACACTGATGTGGATTATAAAGTATTTACCGATGCTGCGAGACACATGGTAGAAGGGCAATCGCCATTCGAACGCGATACTTATCGTTATACGCCATTGTTAGCTTTGCTTTTGACGCCAAATATTTTTCTACATCAAAATTTTGGAAAGATTTTATTTTCTTTTGTTGATATTTTGATAGCAATCTTGATCAAAAGAATTCTAACGTTCCAAAACTGTAGCGATAAATTGAAATTAATTTGTGCCATGGTATGGCTGTACAATCCTTTCACGATTATAATTTCGACCAGAGGAAATGCAGATTCGATGGCGGTTCTTTTAGTCATGTTGACTTTGGATTCGTTTCAGCGAGATAAATTTATTCTAGCAGGTTTATTGCACGCTGTCTCGATTCATTTTAGATTATACCCTATAGTGTTCAGTCTACCGATGTATTTTTCGCTTAACGAAAGATATAGTTTGATACCGAATAAAAATCAATTAAGGTTGGTACTCAGTTGCGTGGCTTTAGTAGCTCTATTAACTATCGTCAATTATTATTTCTATGGGTATAAGTATCTTTACGAAAGTCTTATTTATCACATGATACGTAAAGACACGAAACATAATTTTTCTGTTTATTTTTACATGCTATATTTATCTGCAAATCATCCACCTAGCTTACTCCAAAAAATGTTCACATTTCTGCCACAGCTAGTGCTGCTTCTGATGTTGTCATACAAATATTCGAGTAAATCTGAATTACCGTTCGCGATGTTCACGCAAGCCATGGTAATGGTCACTTACAATCCAGTATTAACGTCGCAATACTTTTTCTGGTTTTTATCTCTTTTACCATTGTGTCTCCCACATTTTGGATTAAGCGTTAAGAGATCGTTATGTCTGTGTTTTGCTTGGATCTTAAGTCAAGGTCTCTGGCTATCGGCAGCTTATTTGTTAGAATTTCGAGGGATAAATACTTTTACGTTTATTTGGATTTTTAGTTTACTGTTCTTCGTCGTCAATGTGAAAATATTGAACGATATTATTATGTATTACAAACGGTAGATAAAAATTAGTTTATTATTGATAGGGTAGATCTTTATATTTAATCAGTTATATTACTCAAATACGAAATATATCATCCATTCATTGTAATCATTACAAGGAAAAATTACTGAATAAAGCATTTTGAAAAGTACATGGATCTGCATTACATAATATACATAAAATTTGAAAACCAAATTGATCCCCGATCCTCTAAGTATCCATACGAGTCGCGAGTCTGGTGGCAGTGGTAGTAATATAAAATAAGCGGTAATGATTCTTAATTTTATTCTTGCAGGAATACAAAATACTTATTTACAGATGGTTTCGTAAAGTAATAGTGGTAGATTCTTAAAAGGAATGTAGATATAGTAATAATAATACAATAATAGTAAATCTTAATGTAGTAATCTAGATCAATTGTGAGCAAGAGCATCCTTTGGATCATGTTCAGAAATATTTCTCGTCGTTTACTTCTAAGCTGCTAATGTTGATGATATTAATTATTATTGGGACATCCATCGTCAAATTATACGAGAATGCTTCTCACAATTTCCTGACGACACCACTCGAACGTATAGTAACTTCTTTGAAAGATAACAAAAAAATACCACAACGATATCCTTCGGTCGAACGACTCGGATATCGGTCAGGCTCAAAGAAACAGTTCCTCGGCGAATATCCTTGTGTACGATTATTCACGTAACGTGATCGGGTTGAAACATTCGAGAGAAAAGAAAAAAAAACTTTCAAACGACGTGAGACGAAATGGCCCATAACGATTCACGAACAAACGAAACGTAACGCGAGTACATTTCGTATAACTATAGGTCACCACGGCAGACGATGCAACATATAAAAATAGCATTATTTTCTTTCATTGCTTTTGTTACAGTTTATTGAACTGTGTGCTATGTGAAATAATCTATTTTATTACCCCCGAGGGTGAATAGAGACGGTCGACCTTATTCCCGAAGTCGACTACTTCCGGTTACGACGAAACTCGTTGACGAGATAACGAGTAACGGAAGAAGCGACGTGTTTTCTAGGCCTTGCAGCGGTTTCGCGCGCGAACGAAGTCCTAAAATAGAGTTAAGCTTCGTTCAGGTGCTGCAAGGTCTGGAAGAGCTTGCCCCGAATGAGTTTACACGTTTATCGGAAAAATCAATCGTCGACACGCCGAAGATCGTCCGAGAATGATCGCGTCGCCTGAACGGAAAGTAGTTGCATCTTCGAGAGGAAAAGAAACACGAAGAGAACACCCTCCCCTCTCAGGTGTCGCTTGGAAATCGAAGTTCCTCTATCCGAAAGCAACCACCTGGAGGATTGCTACAGAGATGGGCAAAATTTGCTCCGAATGAAAGATGAATGAAAAGAAGAGGTACTCGGATAAGTTCATTCGTGATGTAACGTTCTATAATTCGAATTCTAATTTTTATTCGTCGAGTAGCAGATAGAGAGTCGTTTATCTTCTAGCGTCTCTTAATTTTGTCCATCCCTGGATTGTTAGCGTAAAGCGTGCGTTGTTGCTCGTTAGTTCTCGTACGGGGATAGCACGGATAGAGTCCGCGAGAAGACGCGGCTGCTCGAGTGCGTTTAATGGATTGCAAAAGCGACAACACGATTTATTTACGGGGCTTTGAAACGACGTGCGTTCACGTTTTCGAAAACGAATGCACCGCCTCGCCGCGGCCGAATTATTTATTTCTTCTTTTTATACCTCGATTCTTTTTTGGTTCGTTGCAAGAACCTTACTTAGAAATGAAATAAGTCTGGCACGATGCAGAGCCTCCTTAAGGGCCGCAAATTGAATACTTTGTCGTCGTGCAACTGAAAAATTAAAGGAGGAAGCGAAAGGGATGTATTGGCGTTAGGGTTGATGTGTGCAGTAAAAGAAGTTTTAGTGGAAATTCTGTGGTGCGAACTTGCAAGACATTCAACGAAGAATGGATACCATGGTCTGTTACTTTCGCGACACTTCTTATGGAACACTTTGTAGATGAGAGACACGATCGCTTCACATGCATGGATTAAAAGGAGAAGGGGGTGAGAACGTGAGACGATGGGAGCTATTATATGGCAAAGATTTAATAAAATACGATAACAGCGGTGATATACATTACACTGTACGAGAGATATAAAATAAACGGCACTGGCTGCTTAATAATTAGCACGTAAACCAATTAACTATAAATAATAATAGTAATAATCGTTAATATTATAATGATGCTTGATGGATGATTAATCGAGTAAACGAAATGTACACCTTAATTATAAAAGATTCCGCCGATCGATCGCGATGATTACGCAACAGAAACTTATCTAAAAGAAAAAACGTATGTCGTATAGATATATATATATATTTATAATAATAATAATGATAATCGTTTGTTTTTTGTTTTTAAATGATGGAAAGATAATTAAAGCACTCGATGTAATGCATGGATAAATGCATCGACTTATACGACATAAACTCAATTAATATACACAACATTAAAATAAACATCTCTTTGGTCTCGTCGTTTCGTTTCTTTTTTCTTGCTGTTCGTTTCCGTTTCAAGAATGACAGAAAAGGAACGCGTCTCGTCTCGTAAAATTCATTCTCTCGGGCGTTGGAGAAAAGTCGATTAATAAAAAAAAAAGAAAAAAAAGAAAAAAGAAAAGAAAAAGAAAGTTGGAAACGCAACAAAATTCGATGAGAGAGGGCGAAGGGTGGGGTCAGAGGGTGGACAGAAGCGAAAAAACGAGAAAGCAGACTTTATCGCGCGAGCACGGTACACGCGACGTTGATAAGGGCACGCGTTAATAACTGTCGACTGTCGCGACTCGAGAAATATTGAAAACTTGAAAGCGATGCGTCACGATGTTTCCTTTTTTTTTTCTTTGTCTTCGTTTTGTACTTACATTCTTATCGATATTACAATTAAGGAAATTCGCGGCTATCCGTTGAATTCGTTCTACTGTTATGTTCGTAAATCTATTTTTAACATAATTTTCACAGCGAGTAAAAAGCTTTTTCTCCCGTTCATTTCCACCAAGTTGGATAGCCGCGAGCCTGTTTAATGTTATCACCCACGAGTTGCGGTGATAGGAAATTTTTAGCGATGGGAACGATGTCGAAACGATACCGTAGATATCGGCCAGTATAATTTATAATCTGATATCGAACTGTATCCAACATGTAGATATCGAACAGAATTGATGTTTGATACTTTCGATATAGATATCCAAAAAGTACCGTTAAAATGATTAATCGTGGTATCAAGTTTATTACTAAGAAATATTCTCCAACTTAAGTTTCTTTTATTTCTGTAGATCGTTGACAGTGTTTCGAGAGACATAGAAATATTTGGTGCAACGATATCGAATCAGGATCGGCTCCCCATCGTTAAAATTAACTCGCTTATGGTCGCGTTGCAACGTGTTCGAAGCCCCGATCAATTCGAAGTCGTCGAAGGGAATGAAAAAATGCGATAGACGATAAAAGGGAATTGTTGGCACACTATCGATATCGAAGGGTGGATTTTGCGTTGCGTTCGATTCTCAACACACACACACACACACTCTCTATCTGTCTTTTTCTTCTAAATTCGATTCGCTAAGGGAAGATCTTGTGCGAACGAGATGCGTGTTTTTTTTTTCGCGGTCGTTGCTACCGCGCCTAACCGATCTTTAACGCTACAGGTACATGCGAGGAATCAGGGATCGAATCGCAACCGAACCGCACGGTAGTCGTAATCTTAAACGAATTATCATTTATTTTACGTTTCGATTCGTCGTCCTAGAAATGTTGCATCTAGATTGAAACTGTACCACGTCTCTGACCAACGATGGACGCAGAAAGAGTATCGTTTTCGACAAATTGACACGTTTCACGTTGAAACAGAAGAAAAGGGCGGGCAGTCGGGGTGTTTGTTACGTTTCCTTTGCGCAACGAGATTCTTCACGCTCGAGTATCAAGATCAATTTTGAACGCAACATCCCAATTTTCGTATCGATTGAATTTTGTCGGGCAGCACGAAAGAAAGGTTCGATCATCAACGAAAAAATCCCCCGAAACACAACGACTCATCTTCTTCCCTTTGCTTTTCGCACGGAGATCTCGAAAGTGTCTAGCTAAACGATTCGTAGGCTATGATACAAAGTAATGTACACTAAAAAGGATGATTCGCTGTTCATAGTCAAATCTCTAGAGTGAAATATTTACACGGGTTCCGTCTTCTCCCCTTTTGCTACGCGAACTCTATAAAATCCGTGTGCTTTCGTCGCTTTGGTCGAAGGACCGTCGATCAAACGATTCGCTGGCGAGATCAACGAGCCGAGTATCGATCGCGTTGGCCGACCGACAGTTTCCTATAAACGGTCGTTAAATTTCATCGAAGTAATTTTTTTGTCAACCAAAGTCGAGTACGGTTGAAATAGGAAGCTTCGATAATGGCGATCAGTTCGATATCGTACAATTCCAACTGGCAGTCGATTCCCACGACAATTTACAGTCTTTTTTATTGAATTCCAAGAAATAATTTCTTCTTCGAATGACGAAATGAAACTCGTGGAATGTAGGGGTTCAGATGGATCGTTATTCCGATGGTGGAAAGAAGTTCGCGAAGACGCCTAGAAACGTCGTGGCTTCCGTTAACTGTTCCCAAGAGAATCGGATGAACTCGCGGCGCGAATTATCGAGGTTATTGGTCGAGATTACTACACACGGTGTACGTTCGAGAGTTTCTGTAGAAACGTAGCAGTGTTTTACCTTCGACAGCTTCTTAGAATTGCGGGATTAATAGAAAAAAAAAAAAAACGTCGTTTAGTTTAAATTTCGATTGAAGCGTGTGGTCGTTGCGAAACAGAAGGTGCTCGCTGTCGTTTCGCAACGACCATTCGGTTGCTTCCGCCCTCGCGATACTCGCGCAACAATGATCGCAGCCCACGGATCCTCCCCTGCTATCGTGGCGACACGATAGGTCGAAAATTTTTTGTTTCTTTTTTTCTTTTTTAAGAAATCGCAACGATTCGCTCGTATTCCATCTCGCAGGCAATTACACGCCGTTACGCGCTCTGAGAAAAAAGCTTAACATCGAGAAAAATATGGGGGTATATATTATATATGTATATATATATATACATATATATATATATGTATATATCTCCTACATATCGCTCAGTCGAGTTCGAAATAGTTTCTATACTCTGTATCGATGCGACCTGCTTTAACGCGATTTCACGATAGCGCGCGAAACAGTGTGTCCAATCACCTAAAAAGTCACTTTCCGTTTCACAATTTTGGGAATTGGGGGGGTTGGGAGGGGGGTGGCGACCCGATCGTTTTTCATGCCCGCGTTATCGGATTCGCACCGGTGTGATTTTTCACGTTCTCTTCGGCGATCGGGTAGGTTTATTATTATTATTCCTTTTTTTTCCCCCGTTTTTTTTTTTCGTTGCCTCTTTTCTTTCGCACACGTTTTACGATCGAACACGAGCGTCGAAGCGTTATTTACACGGCGTACAATTCTACGGCACGTCCCATCGAATCGAAACTGAAGTCTCGTCCTTTACCCTTCGTCCCTCGAACGGGAATATCCTCACCCCGATTAAATCACGAAACGTGCTCGAACGCGAATAGATGGGGGAAAAAAACGATCGAGTCGATAAACTTTGCGAAATAGTTAGTAATAGGCCATAATTCCTAGTCGTAAAGTATGAAATGTATCAACAAATTTGAAAAACTTCCCTCGCTCATCCGATTAGGCAATATTTTCTTCCTCGTCTCTTAACCCTCGTTTCGCGTGCAGTTACGGAACGTCCGATTACGGATCGTTCGCTTAGAGAACTCGTTTAGATTAGGGCTGGGACGATTTGAATCGTTTCGTATTTAACTATCTTTCTCGGTATTCGGATACTACGAATCAATTTTGGACAGCACTAATCGAATATCGTTTCCCGAACATTATTATTATAACGATTGAACGCAAGGCTGATCCTTCTAAGCTGTGGAATTTAAACGAGGATAGGTTTCGTTCCACGGCTCTTTTGAATACACGAACGGAGAGAAATTCGACTAATCCCAGCCCTAGCGATTTAGATTGCCTAATAATTTCGCGTTTTTACGACACAGCGCGACCAGAGCCGTGCGCCGCGTTTCCTCGTCGAGCCGTCGGGCGCGAGTCGCGCGTGATAAACTTTCAATGAAAACAACGATCTCGGGAATTGCACGAAAGGAAATGATTGCACTATAGAAAAATAAACTATTCGAAGATATTACATTATGTATACTTCCTCCCGGCGAGCTTCCTTGGACAAGACGAAGAGAAGCGTCGCGCGGAAGCTCGACGTCGCTCGAGGAGGGAACGCCCGCGTCGGCTCCCGTTCCTTTCCTTGACTAAAGGCGAAGAAATCGATATAATTTAATTAATAATTGACAGATAACCAATTAATATGTATAGAATGGCCCCGCGGCAAGAAGGCGTAAATTCCTAAGATTCAAACGACATAAACTTTTCTAATTTTAACATCGCCGCGGACCATCCGGTACATTGATTGTAATTACTTCCCGCAGAATACTTCGTTAACCTACATCTTTATAATAGAAATCATGTGTCTGTACGTAGAAGATCTCTGTCGGCATGACCTGGCGCCGCTCGTGAACGTTGCGTCCACGCGTAACCGTTTCCTCGATTACGACTCCAGGTGAACAGGAGTATGTGTACCACTCGTAGCCAAGAAGAATCTTTCTGAGAGGTACGAGCACTTCAAATAATTTCGTCCATTTGTATGAAGCCTCTGATAACGTTTTCAAAAGGAGGCACGATATAAAATAAACAACTACATGATGAATAGTGTGATTCGCCCATGAGTGCTATGTATACATGTGAAACAATGCAATGACCTTTGCCAATTTATTTTACACTGTACACCATTGGTAATCGCGTTTAAATTCCAAGGGTTAATAAACGGAGACCTCCGGATAGTGCGGACAGAATCATTTGAACCAAGCGTACCGCTCAAAGGCATTTCTCTCGGCTCCCGATGTTTTATGTGTATGTGTGTTCGTATCTCCCCTTTCTCGAATCTGTACAGTTCGGAATTCCACCAAGCAAATTACACATTTACATGTTACATGTATGGGAGCGTGTGCGTGTCCGCGCGCGTAACGCGAAAATCGAACTCGCGCCGGTGGCGCGCGCGCACGCCCACCAACAGTATCGTTTGCGCGCTTCGGACGAAAGTCTGGAAAATCTTTCTCACTCTCTCGCCTTTAAATAGTTAACATCAGCATGAACATTGTACAGGAGTGATTGATGTACAATAAGCCGGACTTCACGGCGGACAGTTCCCGTGATTTTAAACGAGGGTTCCCGTTCAGAGACGAGCAGAATTTTCGTATTACGAACGACGAATAAAATGGAATATTCCCAGAGTTGGCCGGTGATCGGTTTTGTAGCGATCGCTTAGATACGTCGGATCAATCGACAGTCATAAATTATATTCGTAATTTGAAATCATGAATCGGTAATTGGTAACCTTCCAGACCTAATTGAGTTTGATTATACGTTAATCATTAATCACGATCCCCGACAACTCGATAATCGCATTGATTAATTGCAATTTGCCCAACGCTGATAGACACACGGTTGTGCCTGACATCGTTTTATGTATTTCGTACACGTGTATGTATTCAGACATTCTTTACTACAGTTTTTCTTTAAAAAAAAAAAGTCCTTCATCTCTAGAAGAAAATTTCGCTCGTCTCCGATTACGTCGTCGAGGCTGGTCGACGTCCGTCGAGGCAACGCTGAATCGAACGATGCGTAAAGTCGAAGACGATTTCCAGAACGATAATACTACGATGTATAATCCATCGTACGAGTCAGTCCACGTTCTCCTCGACGCGACGTTCCGATCGCGAGCAAAGGAACTGATCGTTTCTAAACGATCGAACCGCGCGCGTGCGCGGTAGATCGCGGAATGTGAGAACGAGTCCTCAATAGGAAGGAAGTATCGTTACGAATACTGATTTTTTCTTTTTCGATCTTCGACGACCGATGGAACCCTCCGCCCTTGCGAGGGGAACTGTCCGCCTCGATGTTCCTGGCGTATAGTCGGATATGCACAATAGTGTTTTTTGTTCTTTTTTTCTCTCTTCACAGTTATAAAACTAACTAAATCTTACGAGATACGGTGAGCAATAATTCCAGTTATGTACAGAAATTATGTTACAGACGTCACAATATAAAGATATCATCTGACAATACAAACGTAGATTCGTTCACCTGGCAAATCGAACGTTCCCGTTCGATGCCGTTCGTCGCCACTGACACGTTCGCTCGAGCTTTTCACATTTTCATCGACGTTTCCGCTGATCACCGACGCGAGTATGAGGGGCCAGTCCGTGCTGTGCAGCCTTCTCCTTCGGAATCATTTTTAATAATTGATAGGCTACCCTGTTTCGTTATCGTAATCAATGGTATTTTAACCTCGCTGTACACCGTCGCGATGTGTCGTTTTCGTTTTCTCTTCGTCGCGCCCATTTGAACCTCGCGATCGTTCCCACAGGCCATCGACGAGGAAACGTCGCGTCCCTCGTCCATGATCTACGGAGACGTCGCAAACGAAGGGAAAAAACGAACCGACATATAAATATACTTCCGAGGAGAAACCAGAATAATTTAATTAACGAGCGTAATCAAGCGGAGACCTCGCGACACTTCTTTCCTCTAATAAAGTCGCGCTCGCTCGGTTCTTTTCTCTTCGATACGAGACGCGCGCGACGACTTTCATCTAAGACGTCGCATCCCTCCCCTTCGATAGTTCATTTTTTTAGTTTTTATTTAGTAATATCGTTATGTATTATTTACAGGAAGCCGTTCCACTCGCGAACGAGCTTATTTCAATAGAGTTTTGCTCTCGTAGCGCCACCAAACTATAGGCCCTATGTTCATATTGACAACAGGTGTATAATATATATACATATACGTACACATATACACACACACACATATATATATATACGTGGTGCAGTGGGAATCGTAGCATCATCGAAGAAGACGCGATTGGTCGCGCAAAAATAAATCGAAAATTCTCTGTTTATCGTTCCACGAGGAACCATCCCCTTGAAACACGATTTCCGAGGCACCCAGTATACACACATATACGCATATGTAAATATACATATATCTATATACATACGTATGTATACCTAATCATTTTAGCTATCTATTTTACAATGTTCGGCCTGGGTCGAACGCGTCGCTCGCGATTACAAACGCGCGTTCGCTCGTAACCGGATTCTCAGGCCGGAGGGGACGCTGGATCGCGACAGGTCTCGTCGAGCGAGTCCCTGGGATCCAGCGGAATGCCCCTTAGTTCTCGTTTTAGTGCGCTTGCGCGCGATTACCGCGCGAGATCTATTAACTTTTTGTTTTCCCTACAAATAAAAAAAGGCAGCGCGCACACAGTGACGTCGTAGTAGCAGCTGAGACGTTGCCCGGTCTGGCTCCGTCTGCATATCACATATTCGAAAAAGCGCGAGACACCCGCCACTTGTCTTTTTCATCGTCATCGCAGCACCGTCCACCGGTGTCCGATCCGTACGATCGCGACACTAGCGCGCGCCTCTTTCTTAAGCAGACTGCTACTACGACCACGGCGATCCGCGACGGGATTCGTATTCCCGCGTGTTCACGTTACACCGAACGTACGTTAAATGCTTATCGAGATCTAAATTATGCGAATAAAAAGATTGTCGATACCGAGTGGTCTGTTCTCGTTCCGAAGAGCTCCTTCGATCTGCGAACCTAACCACCGTCCTTCGTTCCCCCGCGAACCTTCGAACACTACCTTTCGATCCACGTCGGTCGTTTGTCACGCCGAGTCGATTCATCGGTTTCCATCGCGCTGTTGACGAGCGTGTTGCATTGACTTTCATGATGACGCCATTTCCTTCTGTTAAGCCCCAGACGGGGAGAAAAAATACTGTCCTCGGGAGTCGATGAAGCAACGAGAAAATCTTGTTACTCCCGTTCGGTTTTCTTAAATGGAATTCCTCGCTGTTCTCTCGGATGAACTCGACCGGTAACCGTTGCTGCTTGGCTCGATATCCATTCCTGCGCGTACCATTCCTAGAAGTCAGTCAGGAGTTACGAGTCCTCGTCAAATCACTGACCGATCTTCCTTTAACGGACAGCTGACAGGTGCGACGAGCGTGTTTCTTTTTTTGCGAGTCGATGCTCGAGACGTCTACCTTGTGCGTCGGGGTCGGGGCTCGGCCGTCGAGGCGCAGCTTCATTGAATAACCGCTGTGTCAATTCCTTCGTACGCGGGGACATATCGTAAACCCTGTCGGCTCGTCGTGCTCGTTTGATCGCGGCTGTCGACCATGGTCTCCAGAACGTCGACACTCGTCGCGTAGGTCTTCCTCTTCGCCAACAGTTTCGTCGCAACGTCCAAATCGGAGTACTGGGCGAGTTCCCGTGGCTTCTCCGTCGTTCGAAATCTTCGCATTCTGGATGTCGTTCTCGGTGTCCGCCAGGAATCGAGTTGGTCTTCGGCAATGCTTTGCGCGTAGGAAGTCGGGAAGCTCCAGGAATGGGGGTCCGTCGACGACGACTGGAGAACCGGTTGCGCCGCGTCGACTCGATGACGCTGCTCCACCAGCTGCCGGTGGTCCCTACTGGCTCTTCGCAGCTGACGAAGCACCAGCTCGATGTACTTGAGCGTTTCGCCGTTCTCCGTCGTTCGTTGCGCTCGTCCCTTGGCTCGAAGCTTCTTTCCGTCGATCTCGCTTGTCAGTCTCGATTCCTCTAGCAAATGTTCGACCTCTGGCGCGCGAGCGATCGTTAATTCTCGTCGTGTGGCGTGACGATGCTCCAAATCAACGCCCTGTCGATTTCGATAGCGACTGCTCCTCCCCAGCGTGTCCACGAAGAACGTCTCGCGTGGTCTCGGCGTGTTCGTGCTCGAACCCGAGCGGTGAGTCTCCTCGAGGGCTCTGCGATGTCCGAAGGCGGTGCTAATTAGGCCCGAACGTCGACGGTTCTAGTTCGGATAGACCCCCTGGCCTCATACGTGCGTCGCTAACGTCCCGACCGCCGACGTGCGTTTCACCGTCGCGACGCCACCGTTCGGTCCTCCCGTGATGTAATGCGCTGACAGGGGTGCCTGGAAATCACAAAGACAACGTGAATTTAACCGTGGCGGCAGCGCGCGAGAGAACGTCGCAGGCAAACCTGGTTAACTTGTAAGGGAACTGGAGGTTAATATGGGGCATAGTTAAGTTTATTTTCCAAAACAAACAAAAAAGAGGTAACTACCAAGATTTTTATTTACATATTATGAACAACTGTCATGCGTTGAAACTTTATGTACCTTTCCATGCAATTTTATTCGCACTCACAGCTGTAGCGAGAAGAAATATGGTAGCATGTGAGAGTGGTCATATGTCCCACGTAGTGGGATAATATGGGCACCTATGTGGGGAATATGAGCAGCATGAATTCAATTGTATTTCAAGAGTATCAAATATATATAGTTTCAATGAATAACGCACCGTAGAATACAATTGCTCGTCGATAAATAAAGAAATCAAGAAGTTAATGGCTGTACGAGCGATATAGAGATGCGCTAAAGTTGATGGCGAACATTTCGAGTACGTATAGTATTCGTCGGAATAAGCAAATAAAGTGTCGGTAAACTGTTCGCATCCAGAATCCGATAGTTCCCGAGTTACAAGGCATGCATGGCAAGGTAATTATTTCGAGTGTCCTCTTTGGTTGCAATTACTATGCCAGTTTCTCTCGTTGAGAAATACGGAACTAACATGCATCGAAATTGGGGAAAACGGTTGAAACGCATGCTGTCGTTAAATAAAATTTATTCTTGTAGCTGAGAAAATAGCGGTTTCTAGAATTATGTCTGCCAGTACCTTTTTACTTATTTTTATGAATACTGTATATACTCGAAAGTTTCGATCATCAATTTCGGAGTTTCAATCGTGTTATCGATGTATACAGATCCTATAGCCATTAATTTCTTAATCTTCACTATTATTACTTATTTACTATCAATCCCTTGCACCGTGAATATCGCTCAAGAGTTCTCTTTATAGCACCGATACGTTCGTTGTACCACAAAGATCGGATATTTGTTCTAGGTACCATCAAAGAACCGCAGAGAATATACAGAGCATACCAGGCACACATCTTACCGATCCCATATGTATAGCACATGAACACAGACACGCTACAAGCGTACACATTCGAAAGATCCGTTCATTTAAAGTATAAGTGTGAAACATGGATGTTCGTATTGCCTCGAATTCCGTTAATAACGTCGCTATCCGCGATGCTGTTTCCTTTTATCGAGTGGTCGTCCTCTTGAAGCGAGTAAACAGATAAATAAAAGGATAAGATCTGCGTCCAAAGTACGGAAAAAACATCAACAGAAGGAAGCCAATGAAAAGGGTGTGCTCGCGCAATACACCGAGAACATACTCCACCAAAAGCAAGGACACATCGATCAGTCACCAGAACACGGTTAACAAGGGTACATCAAAGAGGCTCTCGTCAACCGTCGAACGCAACACTACGCAGTCAATCACCGCAGACATTCGCTCTCACGCTTACCCTGTTTAACGATAAATGTGCTCGTACTGGTAAACGCGGTTAACATTCATCCTCTACAGTTAGTCACGCGATATATTACTTTTATAAAGTAATTTTCGCAAAAACGACAGTTTCAGCGTTACATACTCGATTCGAAAGTACGGACGATCGACGATCGCGTACGTAGGATTATCGCAACTATTAAGGACAGCCTCGGATAGCCAATTCAGATTACGTTATGATTTGTCAGTGCTTCCGAGAATAGATTACAGTATTTACAGCCGTTATAAAAGCATTATCCTCTCGCGTTATCGTCCCCTCCCGCGGCTTAAGTATTTCGATCGAACGATAAAGTGACGTTAAACGAAACGCACGTATCGGGGGAACGATTTAACCAGGCTCGATTAGATCAACTCCTCGGTACGACTATCTCCAACGGAGTCTTATCGAAACTAGTTCAGGTGAGCGTAGAAATGTACGGCGAGATGTCGAAACTGCGTCTCGGAATTTGACACACATTCGCTGTCATTGTACTAACCTGCGGTCCAGCGCCGTTCAAGGTATTCAAGCTATTCATTCTCATTGCTTGCGTGTAGGGTGGTGGTGCTGGCGTTACTCCCGGCACCGCCGCGTGCGGCGCGTGTCTCAGCTGCTCCGCCGCTGACATTCTATTGTTCCAAAGGAAAAGTAAACGATCAGAAGGTGATCCATTTGTAAAGGTAAACGTTAGAACGTTGGCTGGCCAGCTGGCCGATCGCCGGTGAAATTAATATTAAAACCTGCCCGCGCCCGTTGCCAATCGACGTCATAAATATTCACTCTCACGATGCATAATTTACGCGGAATATGATTAATCCCTAGGAACGATTGCACAGAGGCACGTTAAATCCGTTGATCAATACGCCGTAAATATTGGACATGTTAATGACCGATGTTTTACAATGTACTGGACGGCGTGCAGGGAACGTGACGATAATCGACGCAGCGAGAAAAATGTAAGACTATATCGCGCTCGAAATGTTTTATATTTGGGTTATATGGATATCCTTCGAACTTCTATTCGGTTAACGAACTCGAGAGACGTGTTTTATTTGGTCTCGTTCGCGAAAATGATCTGCATACGCGGAATAAGAAGGAAATATTTGTTTTTCCTCTTTCGAACCGCGACTTTTAATTCATGAAATTATTCATGAATTCATAAAGTTTGAAAATATGTTTGACCCAGTCATCGACGCTTCATATGTATATAAAACGAGGTGTTCCAGTTATCGACATAGGAGCGAACCAGGGTTCGACGCTGATAAATATGCCAGATGTCGGATCACTTTTTCATTTTTGATTACTTTGACACATCGGACTAGATATTCGATAAAAATTAATAGATCTCGCTCAATTCTTCCCAGTGTGTTTTATTAGAAAGTGGCGGGTCGTGAAATTGGTTTTCCTCAAAAAAAAACAGGAAAACCTGAAATATATCGTGATCCGTGGATAATCCGAAAAGCGCCGACTTTGAAATAAACGAGATAATTTCGAAAGTATATTCATAATATTTAACGAACTCATTTGAATCGGTGATCGACAATCTTAATAACGTTAATTTAAAAATGATCGAAATGACTCTAGTGAAAAATGGAAATGTAGAGCAAACAAAAATTAAGATTATTTTTTTACCAAGAGTATCAGAGTCTTTTTAAACGTTTTTCGCGACAGACTTGCTACCAATTCACGAAACGGATCGTGTCTCTGCCCGACAGTAAACTCAATCGTCTTTGCTGCAGTCCGTGCTTCTCTGTAGGATTACCGAGCGCCGAAACACAATTACAGTTGGTCAAAGGTTCCTCTATTATACCGTGTCGAACTAGATTGCGGACTCGATGACACACAGGCTCTCGACAACCCTCCATTGATACTCGAGAAAGTAGCGAAACTTTACCTGAGGTAGGGGTTTCCGTACGTCGCGGAGAAACGTGGGTCGATCGCGGGTGTCGTTTGCGACGTCGGAGTGCCCAAATTCGCGGAACTCAGACCGATCTTCTTTGAGGCGAGTATGCCGCCCGATGGTATCCTGCTTAAGGATTCTCGCGACGCTCCCACTCCTTGCGTCGTGGGCGGCATGTAATCGCGGGTGTAGTCGACGTACGGCACGTAACCGTTATTGTTACTGCCGTCCTATAACAGAAATCGAGAAGGAAAATGTTAGCGACAAATGCTGCCAACCCCGTTTTTATAAACAGTTCATTCGGGAGCAAATGGAACGCAAAAATTGAATACGCTTCCTGATATTGTTTCGTCTAGCTTCTTCTCTCTCTTTTTACGAGCAAACTTCCCGTCGCGAATGGACGAAACACGGGAACCGAAATATGTTAACCGCACGGAAGAGAAATTAATTCCTCCGGGGCACGGCACCGCTGTATCGTGTACAATGTAATATTTTACACGCGTCACACGTCAACTTAATCTTGTGTGACTGGCGAATAAAAGGATAACAGTCCCGTACACGAGTTTAGATCAGTTTATTACTTTATTATAAAACGAAACGAAAAGGGCTTGGCCAACGAGGCCTGGACGCAGTTCTGGGAATATTTACCGCGCGACTATGTTATTTTACACGCTACCGGTTACACCTCGGCTAACGTTAATATTGCGAAAATATTATTGTCGTCTAGGATGCGTATAGCTTGATATCTAGGCTAGCGCAGGTTGAATATCGACCAATTCGTCAACCGTGGACGTTAAATGGATCTGTGGCCGATGCAGTAAATATTTGCGGTGCAGCATAAAAATAGGTTTAACGTGTTCGAGCGAGGGTGAATGTCTGGTGGTCGTTCGTTATCGATGCTGAAGCTAAGATTTTAATAGGCCCAGTAATTAGAGATCGGGCGATTCTACTTACATTATTTTTCGGCGGGAACGAAGGTTCCGTGTAGTCGGCGCTGTAACGATAACCCAGAGGGTTCGGTACGGGACCAGCCAGCGCCAATGCATTCACGCCTCTCGTGCTGCCTTCGCCCTCGCTGTCGAGTGCTGTCACGCTTTCTGCGTTGCTGACACTCGATCCTGCTCGTATATCCGCTTTGACATCCGAAAGGTTGCTGCTTCTGTCACTCTCTCGATATCGATCCGCGTTCGAATCTGTTTCTTCTGTCGGACGATGAAAACAGAAACCACTCGTGTCAGGGCGCAATTTTCTTAGCTCCTAACGTTAACTCGCGACTGATAGAACAAACGTTTGAACAACTGGTAGGGTAGAGTCAGCATCCTCTCATAAGTAATTTTAAATAGTAGAGATATTAAATATTGGGTTGGTGCATAATTTCATAATAAAATTTAAAAAAAAAAACGACGGATAATTATACACCAATCCAATAGTTACCGAGTGTTTTGTCATCGATTCGAACGATATCGCAAGCCCTATGCGTGACGTGCATTGTCCCTAATAGCTGCTATCCAGCTGTAATCAATCATACGCGAGACTTTGGAGGTCTGTGTGTGTGTGTGTGTGTGTGTGTGTGTGTGTGTGTGTGTGTGTGT
>NC_071978.1:28324569-28337083 GCF_026283585.1 Hylaeus volcanicus | reverse complement strand
TGTGTGTGTGTGTGTGTGTGTGTGTGTGTGTGTGTGTGTGTGTGTGTGTGTGTGTGTGTGTGTCTCGTTGACTCCACCCTGCCTGTCGAGGATTAAGTTGAATGCATCGGACTCGTTTGCATTCAATAACCAATCCTACGTCCGTGGAACGTTTTTCCGCGTCGTTAGCGATGGATGCCAAACGATAACGGGCGTTTCTCCTCCACGGGCGAGGAACGTAACACGAAGAAATTACGAAACGACGAGTCACGAGGGCAAAAACAATATGGAATGCGCGGTCGCTACTAATGGCGATATAATTCATTCGAACATGATATTCCACTCACGCATATCAGTCTCCTGGGTCTGGGCAGTCCTCGGCCGCGGTTGTTTGATGCGGTCACGGCACTGCAGAATGAGTATAATGATCACTCCGATCAGGATCACACAGACGACCAATCCGCCGATGATGAGAATCAGCTGCCAATCGACTGGAATCAACGCTAAGCGTCACGGCTGGTTAAAATCTCGGGTATTTAGCTCAACGTGTGAGGCGTCGTTTTTCTTTTTCAAAACAATTAAAACGACCGCGTGGAAAATAAAATTCGCACGGCCACGTGTGCCGTGGACTGCTTAACGAGGCCTGCTAAATTTTACAAAGTGTACGCAAAATGCGCGTGGACCGCGCGTGTCGGTTAATTGAATTCCAGGAAATATACGATGTAACCCGCGCATCGGTTGGCGAAACATTATCAAACTGTGGCCCGAATCGTTAACGATACCGAGTAAGAATCCGAATGATGTATCGTACGCGAAATAATCGTTCATCCACGACCCGCGGCAGCGAAATGTAAATCGACCCGAGAATCAAAATGAGTTTATCATTTCTGGATCGCGGATCGAACGCGTCGGATGCCGCGTTTTTTGAGACAGTGTTGGAAACAGTTCTCGTTTCCTCGTCGAAAAGATATGAAGAACGGATATCGGGGAACGCGAGCGAATCGAATTCCACGAGCGGTGCGATTTTTCGTAAACCGCGATTCGGCGGTACGCCATTGCCGAAGAATTCCTTCGTTCCGCGCGAGAGCGTTTCGAGTTCTTTTCGTGGCTCGGAAACGCTGCCAATTTCGAGGCGCGGAATCGCTGGCGGAGAGGAAATATACACACCGGGGGAAAGGGAGCAAGAGATGGGAGAGAAGGGCGGTCATAATGGATATGAAGATATGAACTTACTGTGTGCCGTCAGCTTGATTATGACGGAATCCGTGCCGAAGCTATTCGTGACCGTGCAGTTGTAATCCCCAAAGTACGCGGATATAGGATCGAGCAGCGTGACAGTGCTGACGACCCTCTCGCCGGTGTATTCCTCTTGCACGTCGAAAGGCGTATTGTTCGACGAGAAATTGAGCTCGCGACCGGCGAAGCTCCATACCACCGAGTCCGCTTTTGGCACAGATATCGCGGTACACTTCACCTGCGAAATCGAGAAGGAACAGTCGAATGAAAAAGGTCTGCCGTTTCGTCGTTTGCTTCCTACGCCCGAACCGCCGATAACCGCGAAGCGCCTGCTTTTAACCGTCTGTCAGCGGAGCTGGATCAGTTTTTGATCCGCAAGCACGATTCCACGCGAGAATTATAAATCAACTCGGTCATTCGATACCAGGATTTTTTTCTAACCCGCGAGTGTCCACAAAAACAGCCTAGATCCCATCGAAAAATATCCATCGCCTGTGGCAAAACCATTCGTTGTTCGAGCCATGGATTTCGGAGACGTCTCGCGACCGTGCCCGCGTATTTTCCATAAATGTCCCATAGCGAATTTCGCGGGGGGAGTTATGGGAACGTAAATCGAGCCCGTGGCAGCGTTGTCGGGTTTTACGGGACACCGAAAATCGGACCAAAAACGAATGCCGGCGTTCAACGGACTTTCGGAAGCCCGTGGCTCCGATACCAGCGTAAAATTCGCGTGTGGCGCGGTTCAATGGCTTAAAACAATGGGATTCGGTGAGGAGAGGAGAAGGATCGACAAAGAGTACCTTGACGACCCCCTCGTCGGGCACGTATTGAACCCTCTGCGACACGATGCTCGGCGGCGCCCGGATGTAGATGTTGGCGTAGCCCGTCAGCTCGGGGAAGCCGGGCACGCGAGCTTTGCAGAAGTACCGTCCGGCAGTCTCGTGATTCACCACCACGCTTATGTTCGCCGTAGTGGCGACCTGTCGCTCCGAGTCCTCGTGGTACCACCTTATCTCTGGGCTAGGGTTCCCGTCGACGTCGCACTGCAAGATCTCCGTCGCCCCGTACTGCGTCTGCACGGAGACTGGTGGATGGCGAAACTGCGGCCCGTCTGCGGAATTCAATTTTAACCTCCCATCAATACCCGCGACATTCGTCGATGAGAGAAAAAGGTATCGTGCCCTGATCGAGAATAGCTAACATTTCAAACACTCGATTCGCATGAAATAAATTCTAGAGATCATAGAGACTATGACTACGATTATCGAGATGCTAGATTTCCTTTTTGGCATGTTTGATTATAATTGCTCCGTTATTATCAAGCCCGCAGAAAATGAATTTCGACCCGTAGATTGTTTAAAATCTGATCACGTTTTGGGAAATCTATCCTACTGCGGTAAGTCCGAAATGAGTCTAGCCAGCCCCAATTTTCTAGGACGTTACGCGGACTCACGTTCGCCACTTCTGCTCGTAAAGGCGACCATAAATCGACCGTAAAGCATAGAGGACGCTCCGAATATACGCCGGCAAACGCCGGTTCCCTTAAGAGGTCCAATTTATCCTTTTCCTCCGGTTTTCACAAACGTGATCCCAAATTTCGCTGATGCCTTGCGCGGGACCCGCGATCCTGGGAGCCCGCTAAGTAGCGCGTCGAAATGATATCGGAGTGAGCCGCTGGTCGGGCTAGCAGGATATAGAAAGAATGGACGACTCAGCGTATAATAACGCGCAGATTCGGTCCGTGGTTTTATAAAACTGCTTTCCCACTTCGTGGAAATTCGTGATACGTAATTTCGGTCTACGATCCGCTGCACGATATCGCCCCCGAGAATTATTCCTGTTCTCCCCGGTCGAATTCAAGGAGTTCAGCTCGAAGGTGAAAGAAATCGATTTCCTCTTTGGATCCCCGTAAAGTTTGAAGTCTTAAAAACGTGATCGCAGAGTATTACGGGGAAATTCGGAAAATTGACAAAGTTATAGGACTTTCGACCGAACCCTGCATGTATGCGGGAACTCCGAAGTAGGCAAAACTTTGGAGCAGCATAATATCATTGACGTCAAATGCTCCAAGTATATCGAGTAAATACTCCTTTATAGCATGCGCTAAACTTCTTAATTTCAATTTTTAATATCATTTGGATACTCACACGTTATGACTAGGGTCTCTGTGTCCTCGCTCCTGCCAACGTCGTTGTGGACCTCGCACTTTACGATCGAGTCGTGAAGATCGCGGGTCGCGTTGTGGATAATCATCTCCTTGGTGTAGTCTCCGATGACTTTCTTCTCGTTGATAAACCACCTGGAAAGAGAGAATGGGTTAGCCCGAGCCAGCCTAAAGCACGTTTCACTAGCTAGTCTCTACTTCTCGCAAACATTCTTTTCCTCCGAGAGGGCCTGTCCATTACGTTCGAAAAACATTTTCTCGTTTCGTTGATTCAGGAAAGAGACGATAACGCGGAAACGACAACCTCTCCTGAATTAGTTCCGCGAGATCGCGTCCTTCATTGAACGGTCTTCCTCGTGATTGTGGTTTATGCCCGTTCCCGGAACGCGAACCGTCGACGCGGAGTCGCGAGATTTATCTCGCTCGACGGTACAATCGATGAAAAGAGCGGCGAGGATCGTTTGGGATGGCAATAAAGGAGAGAGGCGCCTCTTTTCAACGCTCGAATCGCGCTCACATACGTTATCGGGATGGGAAAAGAGGGAAACTGAATGGAACGAGCACGAAAGTTGGCGAGCTCGTGTATCTTGGAAAGCATCCCGACACCCTTTCCTCGCACCCACACCGCCGCTCGTAATTATTTACTACAACTTTACGTCCTCCCGTGAATGCCAGGAGAGTTTTTAGAAAACGTTTCGAGCAACGGGGAAACGGAATAATTACTATCCCTGAGCGAATAGGATTTATCAACCCTTAGCTATCTCATCTGGATCGACTAATTTTTAATTAGCTATTATTATATTATAACGTAACGCTTGATTAAAACCTGTTCGTCGTGGACCTCGCGGACCATTTCGAATGTCGGAGAACGTGAAAGCGTAGATTCGTTGGCACGGTGGTCCGCTTTTGGTTTCGTTTCGCGATCTCCCTTTTACCGTTCTCGCGAGGGCAAACTGTATGCACTGTGTGTGATGGTGTTTCCATGCACAGAGTAACTCGCAAAGCTATCGTAACGGGCGACAAGACAACGCGTAATGCAACGCATGACCGGCTAACATTGTCCTAAACTTTCCATTGTTCTCCCTTTGTAACGAATATCAATTATTCGTTTGTTCCGCGGCGCAACCGATTGCCAGCTAATTCTCCTTTTGTTCCGTGTGTGCCGGTGCACCAACGGCGCGGCGTTGTTCGACAAAACAACGCTTCCGCGCTTTGTAAAAACCAACGAAATAAGCACCGTTTCGATCATGGATATCCGCGAACGAGCGATTCTCACGTGCTCCATGGATACACCAGGGTATTTCACCGCGTGAAACGTGTAGGACGAGATACAAGGGACAGTAATACTTTTCTTCCGTTAATAATAACTCCTACTATCTTCGTCCAATTCAGCTGAAATTTTCTTTAGTTACCTTTCATATTTCGACGGAAATTACAGGCTACTTAATTTAGGCACTACGCGATAATTAATCTTCGCAAATAAATGATGTCATAAGTTTGAGGAGCACGCGAGTATTTCAGCAAACTTACGGGCGGAATTACGAGATTAATATCGTACACCCTACGATGTATAATTAACCGGTAATTTATGTCCGTCGTGAAAAAGAGTTACGATCACGCGCTGTTCCATACACAGAGGGTCGAGTTGATCAAACATTTTTGGAAGTGATCTTCGCTAGGTAAATTTCCCTGTCCTGCAACCATGAACCACAGCGCAGACATCGACGCCCGCTGCACGAGACGTCGTTTCCAATTCGAGGGGGGTCCTCGTAGCGGGTATCGATTGTCAGCGTCCTCGTCACTGGGGCAACCAGAGCTAGGTACTCGTGTTCCTCGCTATCACTCACCTGTACTCCACGTCGGGCGGATTGGCCTTGACGAGACATTTGAACCGGAGCTCGCTTCCCTCGACGATGGGGTCGTCTTTGCGCTGGCCCGAGCGGATCGTCAGAGACACATTCGGCGCGTAGCGAACCTGAAAACCGAGATACGAGCCCTCGATAAGGCGGGTTGCACACAGGATGCTCGAAACGTCACGCGAGCCGATGCTCAAACTTTCATGACCATCGCCTCGACGCGACGCGATCGATCGCGACCGGCCTGACTCGCGTGACTCCTAGGACGCTGCCTTACTTTATTTTCCGACGGACGTAATTTCTCAACAATTAATATCGCGCGGCGACGAGACGGTGAACGATGTCTCGGCCACAGATGGCCAGAATTTTGTTCGAATAATAGCCGACGAATAACAACGACTTTCTTTTTTTTTTTATTCTCTTGTACTTCTACCAATTAAAATGACCAATCAATGCATAGCGAATGATGCTTCGGTATTTTTGTATGCACACAAGCATGGTCTCTTTATCAAACTAGGTTACACCGACGCGAAGATTTTAATTAAAATTAAATTATTCCGTTTATTTAATTCACAGAGAGTGAGAGAGAGAGAGAGCGAAATTCTTTTGAAAGACCTCACCAACCAATTTTGACAGGTTGCGTTTAACACGTGCCCGTTTGCTATAATTAATCAAGAAGTTTCTAATAAAATGGAAACTCATTGTTCTGTGAAAATGGGATGTCTAAAGCGAGTAGAATATCTGTAGAATGAATAAAGCTCGTTCATCTTTTATCCGGGACTCGAAATTTTCATCTGTGCGATCTACCGGTTGAACCGGCGTCGGTGAAGTTTCAGTTCGCTTCATTGTCTCAGGGACGAAAGCAAAGTCGAGGCAGCAGAGGGACGAAAGTAGCCCCGGTCTAGGCTGGCGATTACACGGACCAGTTTTCGGGACATGGCGTTAATTATTCTTCAACCTCGTTACCGCGTTTCTGGCCGGGTTCGCGTGGCCCGTGTGTTAATCTCGTTCCGCGTTCGAAAAAAAAAAAAAAAAAAAATGGGTTGGCGAGAAAAATGCGCAAAAGCCCGGAATCCCTTTTTAGCCACGATGGCCCAGTTCTCTGGTCCTCTGTTCCCTCTCGTTCGACTCACCTCGACGCGCAGCTTGGCGTTCTGCGGCGTGCGGTCGGCCGCGTTCTGACTTTGGCACGTGAATGTCGTGTTGTCGTGGTCCTTCCGCGGCATCACCTTCAGGACGGATTTCACGGTGTACAGGGGACCGCCGTCGAATAATTCCTTCGTCGTCTCTATTCCCTTGTGCAGCACATTTCCCAGCCCGTCGATCCACGTGATCTGCAATCAAATAAAAATCATCGATGCAGACTTGCTCCAAGATATTAAAAGTAAACGGACGGTTCTTCAAAGCCCATGTACTCAATGTCCAATCGATTTTCCAAAAATTATAAAGTGAAAGAATTCTCGTTTCATCAGTTTTCGCGTTCATTCGTGGTTAACGAACGAGTTCCTGTCTACGTAAATATTAATTTAAGGAAGAAGATTGCATCCTATTCTTCGCGATAGACGATGACACGTTAATTCAATCTTTGTTACGAGCAATTAAGTAACGTGTTATGTTGCATCGGAAAAGTCATCAGTCGTTAATTAGACTGCTGTTGATATAAACTCAACGATTTTCAAATATTCTTACACCAGCAAATCATCCTTTGCCGAACTTTATTGCATAAATCGGTCACGATGGATGCTCGTGATCGGGTTTTGAAACGGCTTCGCAAAGTTTCGGGTCCTGGCCAGTCGAGCTTCCAGCAATTGCGAGCCTCGGTCGCGGGGATCTCGAACTTTCAAATTTTCTCGGGAATTAATTCGACCCCCAACCCCTTTCGAGTCCCTGATTGAAAATCTACCCTCGTTACGAGTTTGGATCGAGCCGAGATAGAGTGTCGCCTTTTCTCGTCCAGCTGGTCCCCGAAACACTGACTCAAGAGCGAGCGTGCATCCTGTTGTTCAAACGATTCCGCGCCTTTTATTGCAAATCTCGCGGCGCGCTATCAATTCCGGTATTTCGAAAAATTTCGTCGATTGCCAATTGACGGATAACAAGGCGAATTCGGAGAACACGAATCGCAAAGATAACTGACCGACGTTGTTTTCAGAGGAACCTCTAAAAAATTGAACGTTCGGAACTCTCGTACGCACTCGGGAATCGAGTACTTGTTCGGCTATCCACATAATGAAAGTGTGCTCGTTGGAGAACAGACGCTCGAAAAAATCTCACTATTGCCTACTCGACGGGAATCGATACACACTTTTCCGGGACACTTCACTGGTTCTGAAACTGTTTATATGTCATCAGATTGTTTAACAGTCATTTTTCTATTATATTTTTTCCGTTCTTCTTAATATCGTTACTTTTCTACATCAACGACTGTCGGCGAGCCAACTGCCCATAAAAATATATCGACAGTTTATAATACCATAAACCTGATTCGACATATTTTTCATTGGAAAAACCAAGTGATTGGAAGATCTCGTGATCTCGCGAACGTTTCGCGAAGAGGCGTTACGCGAGTAAAAAAGTTTAGGAAACGGTAGCCTAGGTGGTTGGAACGCGCACACGTTGCACAGGGGGTGCGTGTACGAGTATGCGTGTGCACGCGAATGAGAGATAGAGAGATTGGCTGCTTCGACGTAGCTGCACCGACGGGAATCGATCGTATCGTCTATAATTAGCCATGCTGCATCAGTGCTTCTGCACTCTCATATCACTGCATAGTCCCGACGATGCTCGAGTACTATTTACGATGCTCGCAGCGTTAAGGCGCGTTGTAATTTTAATAAACGCGCCGCAATTACGTCCAAGAGGGCTGCGACGACGTCAAGAGAATGGGGGCAGGGAAAGAAAGGGACGATCTTCAGGAGTAGATGGACGGTCTTTGGAATTTCTTTTCCCTGCTCGATGAATATTCGATGAGCGGGCGGGTTCGCCTCCCCCTTGGCACGGAACTTCTCTTGCATCTTGACTCGGGGAAAATATACGTACTCCCTTCGCGCGTTTGCTCTACGACTTCGTTTCAGGTTCGTCGGCGACTGCTGGGGTGGCAATCCCGCTGATGGATCTTCAACTTCGTCTGGACAATGCGAGAAATAATACGAGGTGCTCATTGGGAATAATGCACTAACGTTGCAACACAGCGAACCCAAATGCTCCTGAGAAAATGGGCTTTCGTTGAGTGGAACGGGCATCGACTTCCCTCATCTTTCAACCGAGTCATAGGCAGACAGTTGCGTTTCGGTAGCGTTAAGTAATGAAACGTAATTGCGAGGTCGGTAGACGGAGAAATCGTTCGAATTTTCCTTATGTTCGTTGCGAGCTGAAGTCAAGGAGGGTGCTCGTAGACGAACAAACTTGGACAATTTGTTCAGCTACTAGTTAAATAATTATTCGTATCCTCTTGTTCTCGAAGTGGTTGTTTCTGGAAGGTTTTGTATTTTGCAATCAGGAGGAAATCTATCGCAACAAAAAGTTGTACATGCCGATTCGAAGCGGACGAGCTCTTTCGAACTAAGATTGGACTCGAAAAAGGCTGGAATACATAACTGCACTTTTTGCGTCCGCTGAATACTCGTCAGCGGCGGTAGTATGACTTTAAAATGAGTTGTTCTTGTTAGTCTTTACTATATCGAGTTGTATTGGCGTGGCAAATGGGGGAAGAAGCTAGCAAACCGGTTGGGAAAGCGTAGTCGTTGCTATAAAAACGAAGAGAGCGATCCTGCATAAGAGATCATGCTGTACAGAGTAACACTGAAAAATAACTTGCTTTATTAACGCAATATCGCAATTCTGATGTCTCGACCTCGACGAATACAGAACTAAATCTGGGTCTCGAGAGACCCGCCATCCGAGAGTCGATCGGTGATTACGAACTCGAAGCTCGTCGATCTGATCGATCTTCTCCACCCTAAATAAACGCACCGTGTACGTTCGAGCAACGTTCACCGATTCTTCCATCGAGCGGGTTTTTACGACCTAAATATCACTAGGAACGTCAGTCGCGATCGTTCCATACGCGTCACGCAGAATCCCCTTTTGTGAAACGATGTCTCCGTAACCTTGGCTCGGCCCGTTTATTTCCAGCCGAGTCTTCCCCTAACGTTCTTGTATTTTTATAATTCCACGTAACCGTAAGGTAATCTCGTTTAATATTTCCGCGTCGGTTCGTTAACGGGTATTTTATAGTCCTTTATGGATTTAATTAAGAACCGGGAAAGAGGAACGACGCTGAACACAGGTAGATAGAGAGACTCGGTAAGATCAGCGCCGTTTTTCACGCGTTTCTGTGAACATGTTTCTCGTCTGTATTTGAGTAATTTTTAATACGCACACCACGCTTGCACCGAAAATAAAAACTACATCAAACGGTGGCTTTCATTGCGGGATTCAATTTCTTCACGCATCCAGTTTTTGTAAGAGAGCTACAGCTCGTTCCAGCTAGTAAAAACATTCCGTGTATGTAATAATTAGTAATACAGAGATACCTCGGTATCTCTTTACACTTAAATTTCCCTTCCAAAACGGCGTACCAGAACGAATGCCCATAACACAGAACGAAAACGTGAACTTTAAACTTTCGGAAAATGTTATTAATAAAGAATCTTCTCGGTCCAACAAGGTGGAAAGCCCCTAAATCAGATCCAGCCTGCGGCCTGGTAGTATTAGCTACTAAGCTCAACTGTCGCACATCGTAGGCCTTATCGACGTTAATTGGGAAACCAAAGCCGAGGGGGATACGATCCCGGTGGTAATTCAGGGTCCTAGCCGTGCCTTCTCCTCTATCTTCGTTCGCCTTTCATTTCGGTAGCTGGTAATTAAAGACGTCCGACAAGTAAAAGGAGCATTTGCCAGGACGATTTTGCCCATTCCCGAGCTCCGCTCCGTTCTCGAGTCGTCGATGTTTGCTAGAGCATACCACCCACGGGAAATTATTAGCCACGAGTTCGGATCGCAAGTGTGCGCACGCCGCTGCTACATAATTCGCGATACGATTCGCAGATATGTTTCGGCGTTCGTGAATTATTCGCGGTGGCCACGAACGTAGCACCAGCTGCCTATTAATAAATACAATCGGCTAGATTCGCTCGAGCCGAGGATATCTCAGCGTTAAATCGCGGCTAGAATCGAACGATGAATGAAAGAGGAACGACGTTTTCCCTCTTAGCCGACATTCTTCCGTTTAATTGCGCTCAGACGGATAATTCGATCGAACAAATTCGCCTCGCGTCGTTTCCCTAACGAGCAGGCTTTCTACTTATTTCAGCAGTGACTGGTATCGAATTTCGAATCGTTGCGTACTTCAATTCCAGACGCTTCGAATTATATTTAAAAAATAATAATAAATTTTTGGCGATAGCATTTCCTTTTAATTATTCTTGATAAAAATTCTAATCACCGAATCTGAATTCCACCCGGCAAGTTCTCCAGTTTCCTAGCGTTCACAGCTACGCGTAATCAGATTTACAATCTCGCTGAATTCATACGGAATTGCGGGCAGACGCGTCAGCGCGCCATCAACGCATTGTTTTTTCATCGCGTAGATGCGGAAACCCGTTTCGCGTTACCTCATTAAGTACTCGTAAATATAAGAGAAGTCGGGGAATGTCGTGGTCCGCTCGCGTAACTTGCGAACGAATCCCATCAGGTTTCATTAGATGCGAATCAAGTCGGATACGACAAAAGGGAGAAGAGCTGGTCCGGCAAAAACGACTGTTCGCCTACCCCTAATGAAATTAATTATCCGCCGTGGCCGTGCGTTATCGAGCGACACGCGTTATACCGTTATAATTACCATCCTGGTTTCACCGGGACAGACGGCGGTGTCGCGTGGAACAGTTCCCAGCCGCGAAACGAGACCAACCTGTGCGGCCTGCACTTGACATTAGAGCTGTTCGATTCTACGTTACGGTTTAATCGCCAACAATCGATGTGTTGTCGAGAAAACTAATCAGGCTAGTGCATTTTCACGATTGGAATAAGGAAACGTTCTGGAAGCTTCTCGATGATATTTTTAATTATTTTCTTAGAATGCATAATCCACGAAGATGTATCGTTTAGCTTGCTCTTGTTATCAGAAAAAGCATTTTACTGTAGTATCCGCGCCTCCCATACCCAAGCATAAGGAGTCAAATAAGAACACGAAACGTAGGGTACGAGGATCGTGGCTTCGAATCCCCGTGCTTTATTTTTCGTTTAGACTCCTACATATGGGGGCTCGTCCGGGATGGGGGGTTACAGCGGCAGAGGACCGGCCAGTGACGATGAGTCACGATGGACAACAATGCCACGCGAAGGACGGTGGAGTGGGCAACAATGAGGCGTCGAGAGAGAACAACGTTCCAGAAAGAGAGAGGGGAGTACACTCGCGAAAGAGGGTGCGGCGCGCACTGCTGTTAAGACACAAAACCCGAGAGAGAAAGAGAGAGGGGAGTATACTCGCGAAAGAGGGTGCGGCGCGCACTGTTGTTGAGACGCGAAACCCGAGAAAACGGCCTCGATTATCGACGTATATATATATATATAATTTGTTTTCAGCCATTTCGACATAATCAGACCTGCACCACCTATCAAAAATCGCCATAGACTTTCCAGACAACCCAATATGTTACATTACTGAATTGTGCACGCTTCATTTTGCGACATCGAGCTGTCCGTCGAAAGTCGTTATCGGTATATCGGTTACCAGTATTATTTTCTACGGGATTCGTGAAAAGAATTAACAGATTTCACGCTTCCGTATTCCAGTATCTCATATCTATCAGTTTGTCCCTGTCTCTATCCATGCTTCATCGTATGCCACAAACGTTACATTTCCCCGTTAGGCACACCCTCCCCTTGTTTCAAAAATAAAATGATTTTCAATCATAAAAATCTCGCAAATGTATAAGACCCATCTGGTAATCACTTCGAAGTGTTTTATGAAAGACAAACGTTGTTGTTACGAAAATTTATTAGGTTGTCCCAAAAGTTTCTTTCGCTTGATTAACAAGTAATACATGCGCAATATTTTATCTTTTATTAGGCTGTCCAGAAAGTTCGTGCCAATTTTTAAGAGAACTTCAAAGGCACGTTTTCATTGTAATATACATTTATTGAATTACATAGGTACCATTTCGTTCCACAACCTTTCCACCTTTTAAGAGATGTACATATATATCTATACTATATCTATATATTCTCTTTCTCTCTCTCTCTCTCTCTCTCTCTCTCTCTCTCTCTCTCTCTCTCT